>NC_091944.1:22535876-22700876 GCF_041260155.1 Ptychodera flava | reverse complement strand
TCCTAATGGGACATCACAGGACGTTCATTGTGACATTTGACAAACGAAGCTATTTTAATAGAGGGTCACTTTATTACATGACCTGTTAAAGAAATCTTAGTTAGTATTTTGTGTGTATGAATGAATACAAGTCAATATAGTTTGCTACATGTTTCCTCTCACGCCCTTGAATACATTGCATAGTTTTGGGGAGTTTTTTGTGAAAAAATATGAAAGTTATACGCTCTTCGATAAGAAAAACTATTCCAATATATGGTCAAAGTGTGATTCGTTGTGATCTTCATTGAATTCAAAACGCTGTCCATATGCATCTGAGCAAATTCAAGCTCCTGCTGTCAGTGTTGGAGAAAACCGGGAACTTTACGGGCATGCACAATCCCTGGTATTGAGAATTCCTCTTCGCGGTAGAATGCCTCTCTGGGACAGATGTTTGGCCGCTCAAACTTTTACAATATTCTTTTGGCCTACCACTTATGGGGGCTCATTTAGAAGCTGATGGAGTAAATAAAGTTTTCGCCGGCTTAATTTTGCGAAAATCGGTGATGTGTTTCCCCTCAATAAAGATAACACAGAGATGGCGGCCATTTTGAATTTCAAATATCGGTAAATATTGGGTAATTTGTTTCTCTAGTACCAAAATTTGCATGATGACTCCTCGATTTTTATTCTTGATTTTAAAACAGAACTGTTGAAACTTTGCTTGAGGAAAGTTGAACAAAAATTTTAAGTTTTTCATTTTCGAGGCTCAAACTACCTTAAGCTAAGTTTAGCTTAGTTTAGCTAACTAAGCTTAGCTTAGTTTAGTTTAATTTTCGACTAACAAAAATCAAACAAACCTGTAAGAAACGCCGCTTTGGAAGCCGAGATTCTGAATTGTAGCTCCACGTACTTGGTGGAATAGGTGACTAGTCCAGACGTGATAGCACACTCCAAGCCGTAAGCGATGGATATTGATATTAGTGGTACGTTGGTGAATAGTTTGCCGAGCACAGATGGTATTTCTACATGTAAACGAAGCGATAAAATTTATATAATTTTTTTTATTTCCCGAAGTCTTCAATGCTTTTGTTTTTACCTGAGAAGTCATTTTTAATTATCACAATAACCACCACCACCACCACCATCACCACCATCATCATCATCATCATCATCATCATCATCATCATCATCATCATCATCATTATCATCGCCACCATTATTATTATTATCATCATCATCATTATCATCATCATCATCAATATCAACATCATCATCATTATCATCATCATCATCATCATCATCATCATCATCATCATCATCACCATCAGATTTATCAGATTCTTGACTATTGAAACTATTGGTCGGAAATGTTTGTCAATTGAGAACATGGAAGGCACTTTGTAATTTGAAATTCTTTAAAGTAGAATTGAAAATCTCATAAATTAAAATAATGATAGATTGGCTTCAACTATCTATCATAATTTTGTTGCATTATTATATCAGTATTAAACACTTACTATACTAAACGGGTTATATACAGGGATACAGATTTCTCAAATTTCATTTCGTGTGAGAAGAGTTGTCCACCGTTCCTACTTTAATCAGGATCGCAATAGCTCGAATGATATAATAACATTTTGTTCATATACAGTATAAATCACTTTTCAAACGAATCCCCTGCAGATTTTAGATTATGCCCCACCTAGCCATCGCTTAAACCAATCTAACAAAACCATGGCCTTAGAGGAGAATCATCGAATGTATTCCTGCATGGGTTTGTTTTCCCCTTGCCGTCAAATCACACTTTGCGTCAATAGTCGGTGTATGCGTTTTCCTTCCTCGGATGAGATTCCTGATACAAGAATGAAGATTTATCAAAAGGTCACGTGATACACCAAACCCTTCAATTGCGTGCTTTTACCTCTGAATCGACTCAAGGCCTCCTGTCCCATCTTCACCTCATCTTCGTCTTCTTCTTCTTCGTTGTACCGGTCCATCAACTTGGGTCTGCTCGACTCGTCGCTATCCGGCGACACTGCAAACTTCTTGGGCAAGAACACCATGGGAATGGCAACGCACACCGTAAGTACGCTCTCCACGACGAATCCAAGCCACCAAGCTCCCACCCAGCGGGGGTCATATGGGGTTAGGTCAATCGTAGACATGTCAACACGATCGAAGTCGACATATTGTCCGACAAATATCGAAGAAAATGGAAATCCAACCACCGGTCCAACGGTGAACATTCCATAAAAGATGGCTGCAGATAGATAAAATAAAAATTCTTTGAAAGTTGTATTTGTTCAAACAGCTCAAAGGAATGCGTCATTTCAATAATAAAAATAATTCCGTGAAAGTATTGACTTTTTATTGGCGGTTGCTTATTTAAAAGTGACACTATTTTTGATAATATTTTCAAGCATTTTATTTTAAAAAACAGAAAATTTCTTCTTCCCCTTGAAGATGTAGGGATGTGGGGGAAATACCAATTATTAATCTTGCAAACAGAATGTTATACTTTGTCATTGTTGAGAACGAATTCTTGTCGGGACTAAAATCAAGCTGTCGTAAATAAACTTTGATATTATACAAATGACAGGCCGCGATGCAAAACTACATTTCGACATTGGTTTTGGTCCAAACAAGAAATTGTATGTTACCAAACGAATTTCTAAAATGGGTCGATTGAGATTAATTAAACAAAATCACAGTTTTGTAAAAATAATCATGATTTTCTAGAAACCTTGTGTCCCTTTGCTACGTGTTTGTTTTTTGTTTTTTTTTGGTTTTGTTTTTTTTTTTGACATAAGGGGTGCTTGGCTTTATATGATTGATCACCAACCGTGAATTCTGATATCGGCTCCTGCTCGTATCAAAGGAGAAGCCTTGTCGCCGCTGCCATGGTGAAATGATAACGTTATAGTGTAAAAGCGTGCGTGCAATACGGCGTGACACATTTTAAATCTTTTGACTAGCGGCAATATTGGGATTGTGTTTGAAGAGAAAGTCAGGTCTAAAACTTTTCACAAGCATAGGTATTGAATAAATAGCACAGCGCCCTCTCCACGAGACACTCGTTTTGTTGTTTTATTGTTAGAGGTACATACAAGTCTGGTAGAAAATCTTCGTTTTGTGCATGCAACTTACCAAGGTACAGCGGTGCCTTCAATTTACCTACACAATCATCTATATATGTAGGGGCTAGCACGACCAGGGGCGTGTAGAAAATCCCCGCCAAAGTATGCCCCAGCAACATCAACACCGTCATTTGCAAACTTTCCTTCTCGTCATTCTTGGAACAGGTGAGGCTGCTGTTGTTTAAGTCGCCACTCTCCATTTTACCATACCCAGCTGCACACATGGTGGTGTCGTTTACACCCAGTACCACACTACTATAGTTGTAAGGACCCGATATGAAGTGAGCAAGAGAAACCGAACCCAGGCTGAGGGCGCCCAGTGTAAGAGACAGGCCGATGATGCGTGGACGGTGACTGTTTGGTCTGCCACACAAGAAAGAGACGAATAGCACCGAGATCAGAGTGGCGCCGTCGAAAAGCGTGGCGTTCAGTCCCATCAGGACACTCTGCAGGGAGTACCGCATCTGGATGCTGGACATAGCGGTTATGAATATGCTGAACCCGAACGAGAAGAGGAAATTGGCCATGCACATGATGAAGAAGGCAAACTTGAAGTTGGCGAACACCTGCAGGCAGATAGGCCGCCAGTTGCCGATCCCACACATCGTGTCGGGGTCTTCATCCCCGAGGTAGCTGGTGCTCGGTTTCCCATCCCTCGCATTTGTCGCTGGCAGAAACCTTGAGCTCGCCTGGTCTGCTTCCTTGTCTTCCTTCCCATGTCGATCCTCTGCTGATGTTGGTGGAGTCTCTTCCCGTGGAAGTTTGCTCGTTCGAATTCGCCGTCAGCGCTCTGCATTTTCCTACGGGTGAAAATTAGACAAATCATGATAATGCTACATAAAAGCACGGTTACTCTACCATGGTAGCAGAGAACACATAGAGACCTTGCTTATTAAAATATCTTCCAATTCTGAAAGATCGCTTGTGCACCTCAAGAATAGATATTCGGTCTCTAAAACTTTTACAATATGATGCTCTTTTGGTCTACCGCTTGTGGAGGTCATTTTGAAGCTCATTGAGTAAATAAGTTTAACAGGCTGAAAACCATATACTATGGAAAGAAGAACAAGAACTTGTAATAAACACGCAAATACAGTGGTGAAAATAATAATCAAAAGTTTAAATTACTGAGCAAAGTTTAATATTTTGATTTTTGAGGCGCATACTACCTTAATGAGAGCGCTGCTAACGACGTTTGCCCCAAGTCCGCAGGCTTGTTATATCATAATACAGTAGACTGAAGGAATTAACTAGATGGCAAGTGATCGCGAAATCCACCGACTTATGCAACTGGCAGAGTTTCGTTCTTATAAATAATTTATAATGACGTCAGACCTTATGAATATACTGAAACCTTTGGCATGCAGGGTATCGAGGCTACGCAGGACACTAATATAACGTATAGATTTCATTTACGTTCAAAGTTAATTTCGCCACATTATGTGTGGGTGAGAGGTCAGTGAAGCAATAATTTAGGTAGCCCAACAAGTTCTCAACACTTTATTTTCAAACGTGACTTGTACCGTCAAATTATGCCTTTTTTGTCCAAAAAGTGTGATATCTCACCTGAAAGCTATTTTCTATGAATTTTTCTGTGCAATCAACAAAGTTAATGAAGGATACTCGTAAGGATTCTAATCGAAGTTTAATGGATTCAGTTACATCGAAGTAAAAAGATTATCCTGAGAGTGGAAGGGGCAATCGTCAGGGTGTTGGGTCTTAAATGCACTTCGGAATACTGGCTTCAAAAAGGGTCTCAGATTTTCTGGACTGCCATATTTTTTCCCACGATGAATCGTTAAAGTGAATCACAAATTATCAAAGGCGAACTGATATGCCATTATAAGGGACAAATACTACTTATATTGTTTGACATGTCCAAAGATACTGAATGAATGGGTGACCATGCATATACAGTATTCGATCCCGGTTTTAGACACGATAAACGAAACCATGGCGAAAATGAATTAATGGTCATGACCATTAATTCATTTTTGCGATGGTTTCATGTATCGTGTCAAAAACCGGGGTCGAATATATGCATGGTCACCCATTCATTCAGTATCTTTCGACATGTCAAACAATATAGTTGGCATCTCGCATCAAACTAATTCATGAAAAATGGCCGACTATGTCCCTTTAATACAGATATCCGTGAGCAGGTGACACTTATTACTTCATAAGTATATGCCACTCATTGGGGATGTGGACTTTTCAGAACTTTTTGTACTTTAATATCCGGCTCAATACGTCATCAATAGTAAATGTACCACAGTAAAACTTCTATAAGGTGCGCCACCCGCGCTACAAAGTTCGCAGCGGTTCGCTGTATAATGTGGAGAATCGAGCAACATCGCTGCGCCAGGAGACCCCGGGGTAACATACCTGATATACAGAAAAGAAAAGTAGCCCACAGCGGTTGCCGCATACAATGCAAGAAGGGCAGGTTAGGTCTTACTTTTGTCTGAGACGGAGATTGCCGGTCGACGGTCTCCCATCGTAAGAAAATTGCCCCGGCTTGACCTTTTGTAACCTGGCTTTGTGAAATTCTCGAACAAAGGAGACACCACTATTTGTTCGACGATGAATACCCACCACCGAAAAATGTGTTTCAAACTCCACGCTCTCTGCGTTGTTCCGCGTGAACTCATTGGCACACAAACGCTATTCAAGTACCCGTCACCGAAAGCGGGGGGGGGGGGGGGGGGAGGGGGGCTTTATCGCTGATCAATAGTCGAGAGGAGCTGCGGTGAAAGCCAACCAAGCCAAGCTGTATACCCTATTTTGCAATCAAAACTGCCAACACCAAAATTACGTGCTCCTTGAATACCAGGAACAGTGACCTTGTTCGAACGAGTTGAAAATGTAACTGTATACATATATATTCAAGCTGAAGCGTACAGCATAACAGAATTGGAGAAAAGTCTTGTTTTACCCCTTATAATACTTTCATGGATTCTTCTTGTACAATGTCAAGGCACCTAGCATTGCTTTAATAAGTTTTACGGCAATGGATTCTATCGATGCCTATGATGCCTGTATGGACCTATAGGCAATTAAATGTCTGGGAACGAGGACATGTCATTTTAGGTCACGGCTGATGAGTGTAATCTTCGAGTCTTTCACTTACAGTTGGCACATAAGGCATCCAGTTCCTACATCGTAACAATTCTTTACTGCATGTACTTCGCAAGTCCGATTTGTCATTTATCGTGAGTGCTGAGATAAAAGTAAGCATCGACCAGGTCTTTGTGAGGTACAGATTACAGCTGAGAGGGTTTTCAAAACGATATGCAATTATTGTAAGAATTGGAGTGATACCATTGTGTTGAGTTATGTTTGCGGTCACTCCAATTTTTCATTTTACGGAAATTTGAAAATGCTTGTGTCGGTATCTAAACACGCTACTTTTCATAGCAATCAAAATTCATGAAAAAAGCCGCAAAAAGAGTGATTTAGTCCCCTGAAGGTAGTACACAGCATGAAACTGACCATGTTTAACTTTTGACCAAAAAATTTCAAAAGGAAATTTTAATTTTCTTTTATTTCATTTCAGACATTTATTCATTAAAATATCTAGGATAATACACAAATATAATACACAACGTATGGCAAAGTCTTGAAACGCTTGTCAAACGGGTCAGAAATTAACGATTTTTTACACTACAGGTCCGAGGAGACTTTCGCCATAGTATATCCCATAATTTTGTCAGACGAAACAAAATATTCAACACCAAATAAACGCTTCACAAAGAATCCCCACAAACACAAAAATAGTTTTGATGTGTGGAGTTGCCCACCCTCTATATAAAATGAGTCCAGACGAGCAACAGAGCGAAAAAGTATAATTGTAGAAATTTGAAAGCCCTAAAAGATGTCCCTGGGGCGAACTCTACCTTGAATAAGGGTTAAGGCCACCCGGTTCTTTTCTAATGTACAAGGCTTTTTTTAATACAATAAGTCTCTGTACACTGTACTCTGAACCTTAGCCAGGACACTGTAAGAGCGTTGAGGGCTTGGATATGCTCTGATTCCCGCGACCCCGACCTCCCAACCTACACAAATAGTTTCTCGGCAGGTTTTGGCAATTGTCCTGACGTTAAGGGCGTCAGTTGTCATGCTTCGTGAATTGAGTCAGTCGAGCGAAATGTTACCATGTACATCTATCAACATTAGGCCTCAACTGCAAAAAAAAAAAAAAAAAAAAAAAAAAAAACCTCTTCTCTTGGCAACTTATATGTCATATGTATGCCTTTATATTGAATAACGGCTATGTCTTTGACGCCATTTGTGTGAAACCTCTACATATGCAGAGCCACAGGTGGTCAAGAGGCGAAATTTCACTATCTTATCTTACGCGCATCCCCTCGCTGATACATTCTGTACAACTTGTAGAAACGCACGAACCTTGACTCGACAACAGCATGTGAATGCGACGTTGCCGTAGAATGACATCCAAAGACAGACATGTTTAAGATACTCTAGAAAATGTTGCTGACATGAAGAAAATAAACATTGTAAAATTGCAAAATTGACAGCTACTTGCATTTTAAGAGGTTTGTTATATTGATAAGGATCTTGGAACACGCTGACAGACAGAGTTCGCCACGGCACACAAGTTGCACTTGTTGACAGAAATCGGTCATAACAGAGACGTGTCGAATCGTATTGTTGTCGAATGCTACTATTAAATATGTGTACATATACCGACACTCAAACATGCAAGCATCAGTATGTGGATGTGTAAACCCCTGGCTTTCCAATACTTCGGGTTTTGTGGACTTTGTACGTAAAAATGTTGGATTGCGTGAAGACGTGGTTTATTGACATTGAGTGACCTAGGAGTCAACCACAAACTTTCTGCACAATCTCGCCACTCAGAAGTGTCTAGAGTCCCAGAACAATGGATATCGAACCACCATGGCTCGGTTGCAATTACAAGTATTGTATCTCGATTCTAAACGCTCAAACAAATAAAGAATTGTAGTCTTGTTGACAAGAATTTTACGCTGAGCAAGAATTTTACTAGTTGTTGCAATGTAAGTTTCGAAATGTTTATTATAAGATTTTGCTGCCCCAAAAACACAAAAGACAAGTACGTTTGTTTCCAATTATCATCATTACAAATAGTTGTCATATTTTGCTGGTTTATTGTGTATTTTTGATCTTGTCAATCATGCAGTGGATGATACGTACAACAGTTAGCATTGTCTGTTATTTTGTACCGATCCATTGTTTGAATATCTGCGATGTCCAATTGAATTGAACGGTAGGTAAGCTTATACAAGTTGGAACCTGCAAATTCCGTCTTGGCAGTTCCAGAAAGAGGGTTCCACAAACACGCTGACTCATGAGTATTTATGATGGCTACTGTATGCAGTAACAGCGCTTGGCCCTATTTGATAATGCGAAAGTGACGTGTTTATGCAAGGTGGGAGTCAACACAAAATATTATTTACACCGCGGTGGGGCATAGCCTTACGCATAGAAGTGCGCATGTGACCCTGCTGAAAAAGTGCGCGTTGAAGACAGTGTAACTGTACCGCCTTTTATGTTTAATCAGCAGTTTCCCTGATCCCCATTGTGAAAAGTATTTTAATGGTTTCAGCAAAATTTTACACAAACTCCTTGTTTCCAACAAGGGAAATTTTCTGTTGTCTTCAGAATTTGCGAACACTTTTGCTAGATTGTAAATTCGCTCACCTGTTGACTTCTAGATCGTCGACAGTTGTGACGTTAAGGTTCTACTGGTGTCTTCCCACTTTGAGCACACACTTGCCTCAGTGCAGATTGGCTTGCAGTGCCGACAACAGGGGAGAAGTGCGTCAAGATGGGTCTGGGGCAATAGGCGCAGCACTCCACTACGTGATACTCATTGGTATGTGTGGGAGACCGCTCATTATCGAAGGTCAGCGGAGAGGGGCTACCGAATCAAAATGCACCCTTTGTCAGTCGTCTCATTGGTAGAGTGACCGCCAGTGAAAGACGAATGACCCTTGTTTGAGACGTGCCTCTCGTAGACAGTGTAGAGAAACATGGTGTTCAACCGAGAACATACCATCTGTTCCCGTTAAAAGCATTTGTCAATTCGACGATGTGCGAAGGACGTATTTGCCTTTCGGTGCTCGATGAGATTATCTGCGGTGATATATCTAGACATCGTACGCTGGAAGGGTATGAAGAAATTATATCATTAATATTTTCGACAATATTCGCAGATTACATAAAACGCAGTTCTTCCTGTAGGATCATTCTAGTATTGCCCCCGACGCTCCTGTTGACCACATAATAAACTACAGTATGAATGTAACTTCTCGTTTTTAACTCTTTTGTGATATAAAGAAAACATTACTTCTTTATTTTTTTGCATAAAGTTACTCAGTGATGACAGTGTCAAATTTACCCCTTGCTGAATGCAAACATATAATTTCGATTGTGGCTTTTCTAGACAAAATAGATTTTTCCTATTCCGACCTGTTTTCCTGTTAGTGCATAAGAAACAATGCCAAATTGTAAGGGGAAGCTGGTAACTTTAGCTATATGAAAGGCACCGCCAATTAAAATTTTATTACAAAGCTTGTTTAAGGTCCAAAGTTTATGTATTAATTGTATGTTAAGTCATGCATGTTGAAATTGAGCACGGAACTTGGATTTTTTGGTACAGACCTAAAATGTTTAATCTTGTCTGGTTGCCAGCAGAGTTGAGGTTGCCCACACTCGACTAGTATTTCAGCATGTTTCAAGAAGTCAAACAACACTAACTACTTTTCATGTCAGGCAAAATTCATGGGAAAAAACTCAAAAACGAGCCACTTCGTCCCTCTAATAGGTTTGTTCGTATTTAATGAAATTTTGTGTCTCCAAGATCAGTATAGCTAAGTCAGCAATATATTTCTTAAGCCGAAAATGGACCGTGTGTTAAAACGTGATTTTACAATGTTTGTACATTATTTATATCCACGCTACCAAGATAAGTGCTTCAAATGTGCACGTTGTTTCAGCATGGGGCAGATTATCTCGGAAACTGTCGATGTGCTCAGACGAAATTGACGCATTGATATGACGACTTTAATCAAGTGAATATGTACCTAATTTATCCATTATTAGGACCGCAAAAATGTGTAATATGAACATTCGTGGTTTAATCGTAGAATGTAAGAGACACTGTTTATCAATGATTAGTCGATCATTTGCATCGCTTGACACACCTCAATCTACTACCATAGTCCTCCAGTGAACCGAACGAGCTGAATTTAGAACCGTGTAAGTCCAACAAGCCCTTCAATTCCTGGTAGGGGCAACACTTGGTGATCAACGCAGAGCATATCTGAACGGGTAAAAATCAAATTATGTTCTGTGCAACTTTCCGGTGGATTTGTACCTGGGTATAGTCTTTTAATTTCCGCGTCTGTATGACAACGAAACGAAAGCTATTTTTGTGATCTTTTTCTCCGTTAAATCACAGTCTCTTCGTGGCTGAGTTAACCATGTCGGGCGACTTTTCAGCCCGAGCAGTCGCCCTGGTCATCGCTAATGTTATCATGTGGACAGTAGCCGTTCTGCTTTGGATAACTGTCGCCATCAGAATTCGTCGTTCCCGAAGGAATGGAATAATCACTCGCTGGGAATCTAAATCTTTGGATGGTGGCCATGTAAATGAAAGATGTGAAGCACCCGTAAGGGGGCGCAGTGACAGTACATCATCAAAGCATGTGTATATTGTTGGAAAAGGGACGCCTGAATTCCGTCTGGATCATATACAGTACTAAGTAGAGTATCACAGGGGTTGGAAGACCGGCGTAACAACTGGCATTTACTGGTATCGGTCCTTGTTCAGGTACAAAGCTCAACCTTTACATTGCCTGCCCATCATAATCCGGTACACGGAATTAAGACAGCTTAAACTCGACAGAAGTGTGTTGAAGTTCCACTCAACAGTACAAAGTCCGTGCAACGGTTTTCAAACACAATTTCTTCACCATATAAAGTAAACCTAAGCGAAAGAACTGAAATACAATATTACATTATAGAAATAAAGGACGACGCGCTGACCATTATCGTTTATTTATGGGCAAGGGCGAGAGGAAAGCCAAAAATTAACGGGCGAGGCTTGCCGAGCCCGTTAATTTTGGTTTTCCTCTCGCCCGTGCCCGTAAATAAACGTTAATGGTCAGCGCGGAGTCTGTTATTTCCATTATATCGTTAATGAAATCCCAAAAACCGTCAAAATTTACAAAAAATTCCCATGCAAACGACAACGGGGCCCCGGAACTTGCCAGTGAGTAATGGGCGCGCTGTAAAAATTTTGCAAAATCCGAAGATTTTTTGAAAAAAGTGTTTAACTAAACTTGGCCCACAAGTGCTCCATTTTATTTTGTGATTGATTATGATCTTGTACAAATCACAATTTTCGTTTTAGCTGTAAAGTTACTATGTTTATGATATCATTCATATTCACGGGTATGTAAACGAACCATTATTGCGTTTTTGTGGGCAGTCACGTGGTTCAGTTTTACCGATTAAAATGCGACGGACAGGGCATGGTAATATAATGAAGAATATCCTGTTCGGCCCTGGGCCAAAAATAGTTTGCTGGGAAACTTAGGGTGGAGCTGCACATTGCCAACAGTTTTTTTCAAAGGAAAATTTCTTATCTAAGATGACAAGGAACGCCATCGTACTATATATTTTCAAAAAAAACTTTGGTATGGTAGCAATAGTTTACTTGAAGGATGAGGGGAGTGTATATTTTGGGTAAAAAAACTCAATTTTGGTATTGACAATAAACATTGACTTAAGTCAAAATTTTCATAGTATTTTCTGACATGTAATATTTCACTTGAAACAAGAGTACATGTAGAAAAAAAACGATTATTTTATTTTGCATTATCTATCCTCATTCAAAAATGGCAGGGGTTGAAAAACTGACACTTAAAAAAGTGATTAAAAACATGATTAGCAAAATTAAAATGCCTCTTATTCAAAATGTAAGAACTTTATTGCCAAACAAAATAGTCGTTTTGTTTATATAGCATTTACAGAACATTTGAAAACTTCAGAAAGCCAGAGTGGAGGTAAATTCTTTGGAAATCTTGAAATTGGGAGAAAAGAGAAGCCAGGAAAACGGGTGATTGCATACATTCGCATAAATTAACACTTCTTTATCACACAACTTACGAAGGAGAAAAAACTTGTCTGTGCTAAGAGGTGAACCCAACAAATATTTTAATCTTAATCAATTAATCTTAATTAATCTTTAATCTTATCAATTAGAATAAAAAAGTGATTATGAGCAAAATACGCTGAGTTGGTGCACGTCCCCTTAATACATTTTGAAAATATGAAAAGTTGTGATGACGTCAACAGCTGCATTTCAATGGCGCCCTCACGTGGCGACAATCACTCCAAGCGTAATATGCAAATAAAAATTTGCCATCACCGCTATAAGTTTGATAAGCTATGACCACAGGGTCTTAAGGTATTAGTAGGCATAAACAAAAGTGAAAATATTATGTTGTTACAAAATTTATGGTATGAATGTTGTTAAAAATTCAACATTTTTGTCATTATAGTATACCTACGAAGTACTCAACTGCACTGGAATCCTAAATGATGATAAATATTTATGCGAAATTCATGCAGTTGTAGCACAGACCCTCAGAAATAGGGCCTATAGTTACAGTTAAAGCGTTGCACAGTAATATAATGTCAAGTTACAACACAGTCGCTCGTGAACCAAAATACGACGGCTGCTGTGTGGTATGCATAAGAAAATTAAGAATGCATACCACACATTGGCGTGTATCGGTGCACAAGCAATTTTACTCAGTAGTAGAGTTGACCTTCAGATGCTCAGACTCAGACCTAGTGTACTTAAATCTAGAACTCTGAGCTAACATTGATAATTATTTATATTCAAGGAACATCGTCAAAGTTAAGTTCCAGATTCACTAATAGAAATGATCATTTGTTCGATTTTGAATGTACACAGTGCCTTTCTGTATCAAATTATGTTTCAATTTTTATTTTATGCCACAAATTCTTGCACATGATAGTTTGAGTGGGTTCCGAGATGTAAATTTTTAGTGTGATGTATGTCAAGTTTCTGAGATCTGATTTTGAGATCTGAATCTGAGATTGGAGTCAGAATCTGACAAGTCAACTCTACCTACCCTTGGCCGTGTGATATGTAAAGCCTCGGCTATAAAGATGCGTCGTTGAGAATTCAGGCCATTTTCAAACATGTCGGGAACTGCCAGTTACATATCAGATTTGCATTGGCTTTATGATTCAACGCTTATTGACCATTCTGTCAATGATGTCAGCATACCTAATGATCAGTCCACCCCTAAACGATGTCATGCAGATGTGACACGTTAATTTTGAATTTGAATCTAAATCAGACTATCAGTGCATGTACCAAATGGACGTACCAATATCTCTGGTAATATACCATCATGTATTTTCTATGGCATTGTTCTGAAATCATCTCTATGTAGGACATAAGTTAGGCTTTAACAATGGATTTCATTCCTTGTGTACAAGAACTTTAACAAGGGACACTGTAAGGAGGTTGTGGTAGAGAAAAGATTTTTAGAGAAAGTTGCCATGCAATATGTAAAGATTTTTATAAAAAAAAACTTTTATTTAGAAATCTACAGTATGTAACTTGATATTTTAGATCATGTAAGTCACTTAAAATGTAAAACTTCATTGATATGTTCCATTGTGTACAAAGTAGAGTGTAGGTGTTATTAGTGTACTTTTACATAGAGTTGTCTTTGTGTAGTCTGAATGTAGATTACTGGCACTTCAGACTGGCTTTTCAAAGACAAATTATGCTCTACATTGTATTATTTGGTTAGTGCAAAAAGCAAATGTTACTGTGGTGAAAGTAACATTTTTATCATCAAGACAACTATGCCAGTCATCTTGCTGTTTCTTTACAAACTGTTGTCCTGTATAAACATGTTCACACAAAGCTGTCAGTCTAATTCATGAATGATTTTCGCCAGACAATAAAGACTACATGATACACCTTGATGGATTCTTGATTGGAGAATGGCTTAAAATTTCATTGTTGTGACAAATTTTACTTCATTTCTGTGCACAATAGGCACACTTTTATAGTGGAAATATCAAGAGATATGCATATCTCGTAAAATTTTTCCAGAACAGGTTTTTATGCAGAGTTTTCTTCTTAAAAATGTATACAAAGTCACTTAACTTCAGATAAATTCTTTGGGAGGTGGCCTGGTTGGTATTTTGCCTAGGGTAAATGATTTGGCTTCAAACTGTTCCTTCTCTTGGGCTGTGAGGGCGCTGATGTCTGTGTATAGTTTACTCGTGTGTGTACCAGACACATTTGCAGCAGCTGGTGATGCACCAATCAGGCTTTGGCCTGCATTTGTGCTGGCAAACAAGGAGGTTTGTGGAGCGGAAGATGATCCAAAACCACCAAAAGTGCTTTTTGGAGAAGCAGTTTGTGCGTTCCCAAACCCCCCAATACTTCCAGAGGTCGGTTGCGCACCGAACAGTCCAGTGTTTCCTGCCGTGGGAGTGCCAAAGCCACCGAATGGCGCAGCTCCTCCAACAAGAGCCTTAGAGTCCTGACTGCCGAATCCTCCAAAACCGGATTGTGCTACGCCAGTGCTGCCAAAACTGCCAAATGTTGATGATGAACTTGTACCTGCTGAGTTACCAAAACTACCGAAAGTAGACGTCGAACCAGTCTGCGTACCAAAGCCTCCAAACGTCGCTGGTGTCGTAGAAGTGTCTGTCTTTCCAAATCCACCAAACGAAGACTGTTGGCTTGAACTCCCAGCACTAGAGCCAAAACTGCCAAGAGTGGACGCCCCAGTTTGTCCAAAACTTCCAAATGTTGATTGTGAGGATGATGGCCCGGTACCAACGGACTGACCGAAAAACCCAGATGTTGCCTGTGTCTGACCCATCAAGCTAGTTCCCATACTGCTAAGTCCAGCGTCAGAAGTACTAGAAAGAGAGGGAATAAAATTTGATGAGCAAGCGAACAAAATCAATGTAACTTTAATGATTTTGCTACTTCCACTTTCATACTGTTTTTGATTGGCTGAGTTTGACCCAAACTGCAAAATCAACTGAATTGTGAATGCTTTTCTGTATTCACAACAAAGTCAATAGTTAAGCTTCCGATCTCTTCAGAACAGATATGACCTTCAAATAAGGAAAGTTATGAAATACACAATATCAATTCATTTTCATGATCACAAGCACTTCACACACATGCAGAGTGGTTGATACATCTGAAAAACACTGGACCCAATCTTCATTATGAAAACAATCAGCTGCTCTTAGGGAGCTTGAACAGCTTTTTGAAGCAACTGAACCCCCTAGCATTATCTTAATTTGTACAATTGTCCAATGCATGGGACTAGTATTCTGCATTCCAGTCAAATGGTCTTTGACAACTACACCATTAAACTCGCAGAGATGAGAAAAAGCATTCAGTTTTTTTGTGGTCCATGGACCTGTATTGAGGTAGGATATATTTATCATGCCCTCAGTCTCGATTGATAGTCCTAAATGAAGTTTTGTCATACACCTCAACAGGAACCATCTAAATGGTGAATTCACTGATATCGGCAGGAAAGTTCAATGGCTCTGAACGTCAGACTTATCAGTTTGGTATGACAATGGACAGCTTGGGAGAGAGCTGCTACCATATAGTTTCAATGAAAAACTTGGACAAGAACGAATGGAATTGTGCCTGACTATAGAAATATGGAAAAGAGTCTTTTGATGTGTAGATGTATTGATAAATTTATGTGAATACTGGGATGTCCATGGTTTTAGTTTATTGGAAGGCAATCATCACATTCAAGTGGACTGAATGCTGCAACTCTATGGCAAAACAAAGATCGAAATGACATTTACCGCAGCAATTGTATGTTTTTCTTTATTCCTCCTTTTTTTTGCAACAAAATATTACAACAGACACCTACCTGCCATTTAACAATGCCAGCGTTGACACTGAGTTGGAAAACACCGTGGGAGCATTGTGGTTTCCGAGGTATACTTGAATCTGCCAGGGAAAATAAAAACAGTATTTCTGTTAGTCTGCCTATCAGTCAATTGATAATCTTACCTGATACACACTGCAAAAATAAAAGTTGGAAAATTTTGCTCATACTTTGCTCTATTAAAACTGTAAAGAGACAGTAGCTGTAACTTTTGATGGATTTTTCACAACAGTTTCTTGTTCTACTTCTCAAAGCATATTGAGATGCATGACATCAGCTTGTCAACTAAGGCTGTACATCTGTAAACTGCATTGTTATTGTTGACAAGTGAATTCTGGTCCTGACTTGAATTTGAATGTGAACAATAACAATGCATTTAACACATGAAGATGCTGTATTGACAAACTGAATACCATAAACCCTAAATTCGACCACTCTAATAATTCGACCACCCTATTTTTTTCCTCATAACATAATGTTATTTTACCATAATCAAATCGACCAGGGATGGAAATTGGGACTTTCTCAATCTTTAATAATTGACCAACCAATCATGATAAGCTGTTTTGAACATTTTATTTTTGACAAAATTCACAGAATAATACAATGTACAGCACAGAATATCTAAGTCGGGATTTCAGGAAAGTCACCTTTATATGTTTCAATCAATCAAGATGGTAAGCATACTAGTATCACTTATGAGCTGTCAAAAAATCTCGAAATCCCTAATAATTTGACCCTAAAATTAATTTGGCTTTGATGACTTTCTAATAACTCAACTATTTAAAATCCTAATGATTTTTTTCTGGTCAAATTAATAAGTCATTATTAATTAAATTAATAATGCTCGAGGGAGTAGAATAAAAACTTGCTATAGGCATACAAAACAAAGTAAACAACTGGCCCTTTAAAGGGTTGTATGCTGTCTCAGGTGTGCATGTGATCATTGTTCTAATGATTATTCCAACCTCAAGCCATCAGTGCTTTCTATTCAGAGTCATTATGATTCCATTTTTTTATCTCAGTGAAACCAAAGCTGCCCTGCTTATCATTGATCAAAATGGTGGACCATCAGGATGGTGGAAGAGTGATGGTGTTTTGTGTTCAAAAAAAGAGAAAATATATACCATGTACTGTGAATATGCCATTACACCAATACGACAACTTACTTTCAAATGAGCTCAGAGTGTAATATTGCAATCATCATGCCATAAATGAATCTAGATTCCCTATACACACCATGAGATGGCGTCACTTACCACATTAGTCTTGAGCTGAGGATCAGGAGTCTTCAAGTCATTCCATTGCCGCTGGACGTTATTAGCTGCTTGAATGATATTTTGTTCCTTTGGGTGAAGGGAAAAAGATGACAGTACTTCTCTGAACAAGAATTACGATGGAATCAGCCAGTATTTTATCAAATACCAAATTTTATAATCATTTTTCCATCTACACTGAAGTACTTTTATACTGAAGATCACATTCCTATGGTGCTTAAGGTAGAATGCACCTTGAAAGTGAAAGGCTCAAACTCTCTTGCTCAAACTTTCCCCTTAACCCTTTGCACCCTGACCCCCTGGTACTCTATGACGTCATCGGAAATTTATGTCCGAGCCGGGTTCAAAGGGTTAAGGTAATATGCACCTCGAAAGTGAAAGACTTAAACTTTTGCTCTAACTTTCCTCAAGGAATCTTTCAATCATTCTCTTTCAAAATCAAGAATAAAAATAGGGGGTCACCGTGCAAATTTTGGTACTAGAGAAACAAATAACCCAAGATTTACCGTTATCAGAAATTCAAAATGGCCGCCATCCCTGTGTTAACTCTATGGCGAAAAATAAAAATTTTCGAATTTCGAAAAACTAAGCCGGTGAAAAGTTTTCTTTCACCAAGAGCTTTAACATGAACCCCCACATGTGGTATATCAGAAGAGAACTGTAAAAGTTTGAGAGTCCGAATGTCTGTCCCCGAGGTGCGTTCTACCTTAAGGAATCTTTCAGTCTCTTTCAAAATCAGGAATAAAAATAGGGTGTCACTGTTCAAATTGGTACTAGTGAAACAAATTACACAAGACTTGCAGATATTTGAAATTCAAAATGGTCGCCATCGCTGTGTTATCTCTACGGAGAAAAATAAAATTTTCGATTTTCGAAAAACTAAGACGGTAAAAATTGTTCTTACACCAAGAGCTTTAAAATGAATCCACATAAGTGGTAGATCAGAAAAGAATTGTAAAAGTTTGAGAGTCCCAATACTTGCCCTCGAGCGAAGCCCATTCTAACTTAATAAAGCATCGACCCAAAGTGATGGTTAGATGGGCCATTTCTTAAGTGAATCCAATACGAGGGTACATATCTCTGAGATTCACCATCCCACTCGTTACATCATTCTGATCCATCTATAGACAATCTACACTTACTGTACATGTAGAGCAGCTAGAAATCAGCTAGAAATCAGCAATCAACAGCAAACATCCATACTTACATATTGCGGGAACTTTCCCAGTCTCTTGGCTTCATACGTGTAGTATCTGAGTTCCTCTGGTGACACATCGTCCATACCTATTGGGAGCAGTATATCAGTGAAACGAAATATCAACTAGGAAACCTCCTATAGTGGAGTTTCTGAGAAGTATTTTCAGACAGAAATTTCAATGAAAACATTGGCAAGTATGGGTTATTCTCACTCATTCTACAAAATTCAAATGTTGTGGTCTCTTAATTGGAGACAACACAGTCAAATGGGAGTGAAACGACCAAACAGCTGTCAGTGAGTTAATGGAATAAATGGTGGGTAAAAGAAAGAAAGTAGGCTTTATGCTATATAAGGGATGTAGAACCATTAAGGCTGGGCTCAACATGCATGATTGACACTGTATTGGCAAAAATTGGAGTTACCATAACATTATGATTATTTATCCTTGATTTGCAAATGTTTAATGTGGGTAATTATGTATATGAAATGCCAAATTGCCTTTACCAGTTAAATACATGTAAACACCACCATAACTTCATCCATTTTGTGGAAGTGATTTCGACCTGTAAAGATATTGCCATTGGGATAAGCAGGACAGGTACATGTATCTTACCTGGAAGGGTTTTCTGTGTTTTGCTGAGTGAGTAGGATGAAAATATCCACATGTTGGAACTTTCCCACTCTTCCATGTCCCTTTTCATTGTCTCTCTGTAAGGAGAGAAAGAAACACATCTTTGTCACTCATTCAAAATTAAAGATGAAATAACATTAACATGAAAAGTCAGAGCGCAATATGAAGAAATGTTCAGGCATTTTGATGACAGTAATTTTTATAACGAAGGTAGAGAGAGCTGGAAAAAGTACTTAAAACATATGATACTGAGATTTTTATTCAAACGCAAATGACACTGTTCAGCCATTAAAAGTAAAATGGCAGTAGCATGGTTGAATTTGGAATTTCATAAGGTTGACACTTTCTGTGAATGTACATGTACTGGTATATGTGTGGCATACTTTCACAATAGTGACAAACCATTTAGACTAAATGACAACATTTCTGTGAGCTAGGCCCTAGCCAGGAGAAGAATTGCTTTCTGCTGTCTATGGCTGGACATTCTTCTTCTGACCTGAGTGTGCTGCCTCATACTCCCTAATTTGATACATCTGCCATCGAGAACAAAAGAATTTTGCATGTACTACCTGTTTAATTTTGGCTGTTCCTCACATGCTACTTAATTGTCATCAATATTGACTATCCATTTTCATGAATTGACACAAGTACAGCCCTGTCAACAATTCTATTAACAGATGTACAAGTATTATCCCATCAGATGAAAGACACTTACAAAATTTGAGTCTTGTCAATGGTTCCAGTTTGTTGAGATGCCAACGGGGCAAAGCGATTCTGGTTTTGAGGAAACGGCTCCGAAAATCCAACCCTCCTGGTCCATTGGTTGGGATTCCTCCCTCCTCCTCCCCCTCCCCCTCCTCTCCATTGCTGATTGTAACCTGATCCTGCAAAATATTGATATTTAAATATGATGGGTGTTATCATTTCCATAGAAGACAGTGAATGGCATGCACAAAATTTCCTGGGTGGATAATTTGATACAACGTGACGTTGTGAATGTGCAATGTGTATTCATGAACCTGATGTGAGTTAACATACTGGAGTTGACCATTATCTTTGACTATGAGAATTGTGTGTCCAGTCACACATGAACACTACTAGGCACCATTACAGAAATGGTATCGCCACAAACTGATGACGTCATATCTGCCATACACAAAGCACAGTATTCCGTAATGGCTGTACTAACTGCAATGTATTGTGAATACCACTTCTGTAATTGTGCCCACTACTGCTCTGAACTGTGCTTTCACTGTTTCAGTAACCATATATGTCATAATATCATTGCATGAAGATGTATACCCTAAAATCATAATTTTCTCAGGATTTTAATTTCATTATTTTGATGTTTGAGACATTTTCTGTGGGACTTAAATTTGCGGATTTGTCCATGAAACAAAAGAATTTGTTTCACTGTGTAATCACTGTCTATCAGTAAAAATAGCAAAAACAAATCAATGTGAATAAATGAACAATGGCATTTACAGTAGTCCACCAATGCAGCATGGGCAATAACACAGCGTAAAATAACAATACAAAGGTGTTTGTGACTACAACTCCATCTACATGTGGCTCTGCCTTCAAGTTACACCATAAAATTAATGTGTTTAGGTAGCCCATAACTTTCCACAGTGATTTTGTATGGTGGCGAAGGGGGCAAAGCCCAACAAAACCACCTGGGAAAGTTGTGAGACACGGCACCGCGGCGAGACATAGAGCAGATGATCAGAGCTTGCATATGTGGCCCTGAACTGAAAGATCCGTCACTCGAGGGCGCTCTTTACACTACCCCCTAGGAGGGGAACATAGACAGTTTCCTTGAGTGACGGATCTTTCAGTCTAATGTGGCCCTGAATAGCTCAATGAGCAGGTCTCCTTTACAGCTGGTACTGAAACTATAACTAGTGACGACACACAGACCTGTTCACACAGCAACATGTAAGGCTATCTATCATCTAACAAATCTATATAGGGCCTAATATCAAAGGTATACAATGCTAAGAGGCACTTCCAGTGATTAGGAGGATGAAAATACTCTCTGAATTGTCTTATTTAATACTGAAAGTGTTGACTTTTGGAGAGGTTTGATGTCAAAGGGTAGAGATTCCAAAGGACAAGAGCTGCTGAGAAGAATAAGTGGCGACTGTAGGAAGTAAGATTCCATCTGGATGCGTGCAGAAGGCATTTATCCGATGAATGAAGAGTATGTGATGAAGAATGCAGCGTAATTCAGTTTCTGAGATACTGTGGATAAGTCTATTGAGGACCTTTTAAGTTACATGTATGAGCAACATTTGAACGCAATACAATGAAGTACAGAGATTCTGGCGTTATTGGGTGGGGCAATGCTGGGAACACACAATGCTGTTGGCTCTGTACAAATGATATTGCATGCACTGGAAAGCTGCAACAAGACCAGCACTTCACTTTGAGTAACCTTTTAGTTTTGACACTGCAGTAGCTGCAGCGATTCTCATTTGGTTGGAGCTTGGACCTGAAACATTTCCGCACAGGCCATCCATTGTCTGCTGGAATAAAAATGCAGACTGTTGAGTAGTATTCTGTGGTATAAATGGTAATATAGGCCCATGGAAATCGTGGGAAGAAGCACGAATTTCTGCAAAAACCCTACTGGGGGCGCTATTTTTCATCACGAACTCTAAAATCAGTACTCGAGTTGACATTGGTCTATCTCTCTCAGTCAACAGGATTTGTATCGCTGATTCATGTAAAACGAAAGAAAATGTAGCTCACAGGTACTTTGGTGGCCTATGGGAAATAAATTCCTGCCACTAGTCTTGTGCTTGCTGCAGTTCTGTAGCCCATCACTCAAAATCGCTGAGGAAGCGAAAGATGTGGGCCACGGAACGAAAGCAACTACTTACCTTGGTCTTTTGACGGATGCTCGAACCGGCATTGATTGCCGTATCGACAGCGTCCTTCCAAGTAATACCTACAGATTACCATTGTACAGGTATTTTAACGCATTTTTATAAGACGGCAGGGCTACCAGTGCTAGAGGAACTGCATGTGCATGTGCCGTACAACAACAGAACTTTATTCACTACTGTAAGGAGGGTTCTTATTCGTAGATTGTGTATTCGACTTTAATGGTCACTCGTATAAACCAAAGAAAATAAATGATAAAGATAATATAATTAACTCAAATGGTTCTTTTTGTAAAGAGGGGTTTATATAGTTCACTCTACTGATAAAATATTCTTCAACATTATCCGTAAGATTTCTTAAAATGTATTTCTCTTTTATTGTACATTCGAATGTAATCACCAGAAATAACACACCTCACTGTCAGATCAAGAAGAGGGAAAACAACATGCGTTGCAATTGCCACAAATTGCGCGGTGGCTTGCACATGTTTTGATCTATAACTAGGTATCAGACGAGTGATTTGCAATGAGTCTTAGCCAGTTTGGACAGAAAAAGGTATAGAACTATGTAATTTCCCTTTCTTTTATGCAAATGTACACAAAATTTCAAAACTTGTAGGACTAGAACTACACTCAGTGTGACAGTTTTCGGACGACCTCAGTTTTCGGACATTTAGTGATATGCTGTTAGTTACACTCACTTCGCTCCGTATCGACAGAGTTTTACAGGTCATGTGACCTCATATTAGGTCAGGTGACATTGTTGTCCCGTTTTTGATAGTTTTTTTTGGTAGAAGCTACTGAGGGCACTGCGAGCGGCGGTAACAAATTGTCGTCTGACACTGCATCAGTGATACTATCAACATACTGCCGTCAGGTCAAAGTAACTGAAATTTTGACTAAAGTCCTGATTTAGCATTGGATTTTGAATGTGGGGGAGAATAATGATGTTGAAAATATTCTTTCCATTGTTCGCTACGATTGCATGTAGTTTTAACGAAAACTGCGCAGTTGTTTCGAGAAAAAAGTACATTTAATGAACGTAAGAAGTGTACAAGTTTTCGGACAGAAAATATTTAGCGTAATCGTGTGAACGTAGTAAGTGACTTACCGCGTAAAAGCTTGACAGGTAAATAATTCCATACGATGAAATATACTCGCTATTTTTATTAAAGAATGCCTATGCGATTCTAATACAAACAAAATATGCAATGGAAACAATTATAAGACTCACTCAACAAACTTAGCGAAGTTAGCCACACGGTACGATACAAGGTGCCGAAAGCAACACACACAGAGACAGCCTGTGTCCGATATCTAAGCGCTATACACGTCGAAATATAGTTGAGTCGTCCATTGATTAAACATAACTAATTATCATGAAATATTCTTATATACAGTTTCTAAACACATCGAAATTAAAAATCGGTGGTTTGAAGTTTCAAATTATCAATACTTGGCTCCTAATCACATTCCAAACACGACGTCCGATTTCTGGGATTGCAGTCCGATTACTACGCCGTCAACATGGGGTCAAAACTTTGGCAACTTTGACCCCGAAATATCACTCCCGTCGTGTCATCTGAGTTTGAGGATAACCACAATAAAGTTTCGAAAGGTATGGGAATAAGATTTCGTATTGCTGGTCATTTACGAAACGACTTTGGGCGAAATTTACTACCCTGTCCGAAAATTGTCACACTGAGTGTACAGTATTTCTCCTTCGAAGAGATGGTGGCCCAGTTGTACTGTTATCGTCGATTTGGTATTTCCAGTCCTTTTTCATTGAGTAATAACTTCTTTTTACATGGAAAAAAGAAGTAGTACATCGAAACAGTAAACATTTCTTCCATATAGGTTTTCCCTCTCCCCTTCCCAATCACTGCACTATTTTGACTACAGTATGTGAGAGGGGAAGACTCACTGTTCGAGGCATTATCCAACTTCTATGCAGTGACTCAGACTACATGGAACACTTATCAACCCCAACATGTAGTTTTTTAGCTACTATAGACTATAGTCTATAGAAGCTATTGGGATGGGTATCCGTCCGGCGTCAGTCTGTATGTATGTATGTATGTATGTATGTCCGTTTGTGAGGCGTCCGTCCACTCAAATATCTTGAGAACCGCAGTACTTACTGATTTGATATTTGTTGTGTAGGTGAAAAATATGATTTTGAGAAACTATTTTTTTTAATTTTTTGATATTGTTGAAAATAGGCAAATTAATGCCAAAAAAGGTGTTTTTTGTAAAAAATCTTCTTTTTCATAACCGCTGGTCAGACAGCTTTGTCAGGGCTCCCGCTACCCGATCGCCAATTAGCCAAATGCGAAAGAAAGTTAAAAATGGCTACAAAAATTCCAGTTTGGCGAACATAGTGGCTAATGAAGTTTTACTGCCCGGCCCTGGTGCCAACTCAACAAAAAACCACAGCTATTAAAACAATAACAAAGTTGTAAGATGTTGAAACAGTTTACCCTCCTTCATACAAAGTTGCAATGTATTGAAACACTTCACCCGCCTTTCTACAAAGTTACAAATTCCCTGGTACGTAAAACAAACATTGTTGCTGTTCCGTCTGCAGTACACAGAGGCTTTGCTTTGCCTCCGTGAGTCCCGTTCAGTCTATCAGAAGTTTTACCTGCTTTGCTAGAATCAATATTTGGCCTGCAACTACTCAGTTTGATAGTAAAAACCATAATTTCAAAGGAAACTTTCACAAACGGAGTAATAATACAAAGGAAGAGGAGAAAAACTGAGGTTTTCTGAAAGGTCAAGTCTAGGTCATCTCATCATGTGATGTCATGCATGAAGACCCCTTAAGTGTACAATTATGGTTCAAAAGAGCCACCTAGGGTGGTCCAATAGGTAAAAGGTAATTTTGGTGCCTTCAAATTTAAACGGCATTCAGCTTGACTGTCAGTTTCAAATTACCGTTCATCGCAAAGGGACATTGTCAACAGTAATTACAGTAAGCATATCCATTATCAAATCGTCAAGTTTGTGAATTGCAATTTGGCATGTAAACATTAAAGCAACAAATTATTAATTCGGTCTATTTCAAACTGCTATAACTTATAGAAGAAATTATGTGATTCTGAATTATTTTAATATTTTTGCAGATTCCACCAGTTTAATGATATAGAAGTGAACATCACAAGCATTTCTTGATGATATCAAAATATCAAATGAAAATATATTTGTGCTAAAATGTTATCATAGTCATTTAAACAATGTACACTCTCAAGCAGTGAGTAATTTAAATGAACATATATCATTGTGTTTTGTTTTACCAGAGTTATGTTTTGCCAAACCCTTTGGTCTCAAGAAAAATACTCATACTCAATATGCTATTCATCCTGCTTGATCACAACTAATATGACATACTAGTAACACTGGGGCCAATCATATGTACACTGCCAGTGTGCTACTAAATGCTTTCTTCTGCACCATTTTTTTATTCTTGTGGCTAAAACATTTTGGTTATGGAAGACTGCATAAATTTGCTGCATGAGATGCTTGTAGCTTATGACAAGCTATCATACTGTGAACACTAAATGAATGCCGCAGAAATGTTCTCTACCTGTTGTAATATACACTTCACTTTGCTATCAGATTTTTAGAATTCAATTGTAGCTTATTTTATTTCTGGTGATAAAACTTTAACATCTGAAATGAAAAAGTATTTCTATCCTGGATATGTCATAAAAACCCAGATTATTCAATAAAAACTGAACAAATATATCTTTAATGTAAAAACTATCAGGAATATCATACAAAACATCTTGATTTGTAAAATTAGGAACACCTGAATGCCGAGAAAGCTGTAATTGCTACGCTTGAGATCATAAACTGGCTAAAAGTTGCTTAAAGTGGCTACAAAATTTTTGATTTGGCTAATCAGTTGGCTAATCATTTTGATGACTTAGGGAGAGCCCTGTTTGTTATTTGGTATACAGGTCCCTAGGGATAACCAAACTTAGATTTGTTCAAATTGTGATGAAATATGCAAATGTGTATTTTTAAGGAATTTTTTTTGTCATTTTTGGCCAAAATTTGACTTACATTGTATGGAACTCTTGTACTGTATAAACCCTATCAATTCACCCAGAAAAAAATAATTAATATGATTTTAAATAATTGAATTAATTAGGAAATCATCAAAGCCAAAATAATTTTAGTGTGGAATTATCAGAAAGTTCAACTTTTTTTGACAGTTTATAGTGAAATGCTTACCATCTTGGAGGATTAAAACATGTAAACGCAACTTTCTTGAATCCCAACTTTGATATATTCTGAACCACCATTTATGTTATCTAAAAGAAATTGCTCATAATAGTTTGTCATGATAGGGTGGTCAAATAAATAGAGATAGAGAAAGTTCTAATTTCCATTTATGGTTGACTTGGTAAGGATAAAATAAGATTACTTTTTGAGGAAAAAAATAGAGTGGTCAATTAAAAGAGTGGTCAAAGTGATGGGGTTTTTATGGTAAAGCTGGGCTGTAAGATTCCTCATGTGCTATTTATAGCACTTATGCAATCTGTGTAAACAGTGCAATGAAAGAGTAACATGATTCCTTATAATGCTTTTGATGACCTTGAACTTCTTATGTTTCAAACATTTGTCTCTTCAGTGTGCTTTCTCTGAGTATGTACAGTCTCAACTTATTCAACAGAACTTACTTACAGTGTTAATTTGAAAGTTAAAATGTGCTTGGTTATTAGGATGAAAATACTGATGTTAAAAGATAACCAGCTCAAGATTCTTTATAACCTGACAGATATGCTGTTGTTTTATGACGTAAATCTTGATTTAAGCAAGTCTTGTTTACTTTAATTAGAATGCAATTAACTCTCGTTTATTTGCTATTATAGACTAATATACGGTAGTCTGATGAAATATGCAAATCTGTATTTTTACGGAATTATTTTCCATTTTTGGTCAGGCCATCCTGAAATGAGCTATCAGTATCCATCTTCTTCATCAATACATGTGTCACAAAAGGTTATTCTCTACATAACACAGCAGAGCTCTGTCAACTGTTGAGTCGCTTGTTTTTTCAAAACCGCTGGTCAGACAGCTTTAATATTTGGTTTACATGTCCCTAGGATGACCTTAGTGAGATAATTTCATACAGTCAGGAAATACTTAATTTTGTATCCATGTCTATAGTAGCTTCAGGGACTTTGGCCCTATGTTTCTTTATCGTATTGTATTGTCTCACCATTGCAGAAGAAACAGGCTGTCAGAAGACTGTCAGTAGGATCAGCAAGAAAGACAAAACAATGGGGTAGAGGCGGTGGATACAAAAGAGGCAAGTTTTTAGCTTGTGCGCGGTATTGCAGTTTTTCCCGCGGGTTTTATGATTGGTCGTCACCTTAGAATAGAACGTCATCTGATCGTAGAATACAATGTTTGTGTACTTATGTCAATACTGTATATCAACCATGTATCCCTTAATATTCAAATTCCAGTTTAGCAATTTCTTACTCGGCTCTCCAGCCATACCCGTTTCCAAAATTTACACATTTTGTTTTTGTTTCCTCCCACACTGGACCACAGCACTACTTTCTACAAAATCCATGATTGCAATTGGTTTTGCAAAGAACTCAACACAAGCTAATTGCATTAATATGTACATGTATGATCAAATCAAATGGTATGTGAGTTGCGATGAATTTTATAACAAACAAATGATGATGATGAGATGCATACAGTCCTTACATAATGACTGATGTAATGTAGGTTGCATACTTTCTTCTTAAATATACAGAATAAGTTGCTTCAAATACTGCCTGCAAGTGGCAGACTTAGCAGTCTTGCATGTTTTGTCAATTAATAAAATATAAATAATGACTGGTTTAATGTTCAGATCCAAGGCAGGCACAGGCAGCCCAGTATCGAGAGTTCCCAAAGGGAGACCCACCTCCTTATCATGAAATATATGGTGAAGATGACAGCAGTGAGAACAGGGGAGAGCCTGCAGGGTTTGGCAGTAGAGTTTCCAAGGTTGAATCCGAATCCGTGACGGCATTAAGTCCGAGGAAAGCCCTGTTTGGGACGAGCCGGCAGGGACAGTCCCAACCACAGCGCGAACTACCACAGGACAGCTATGAGGAAGGCATCCAGGCCGACGACCTCAGTTCACTAGAGACATTTGGTGAAACCTCTCCCAAGAAAACGAAGAGAAAAGTCAGCCTCTTTGCCCAGGCAATGGCTGGAGTGGCTAAAAGTGAAGAAGGGAAGAAAGGAGTGTCAGTGACAGACAGTAAAATTACACGTAGAGCTGACACAGAGAGGAAAGAAGTGGCAGTGAAAAGTGAAGGTGAGCCAAGTAATACAGTTGGAGACATTAACAAACAAACAAACATACAAGACAGAGATTATCAGAGCACAAATCATGAGATGCAGGATGCATCATAGACCCTCGAAAGAAGAGTCTATGGATACATCTCAGGGCTGTCAATGTTTTTCAGAATAGAAGGGTACAAGTGAAAGAACAGGAGGGTACAGCCTTGTGCGGAGCGAAGCGGAGCAAGGCGTGCGCGCAAGCGCATGCGGGGGGAGGCCAGGAGGGGGGTGTCCCCCCTCCTGAAGCTGAAGCTTTTCTAATTATTCATCTTCAATTGGTGGCCAGTGGTGGCACTTTTGAGGGCAATTTACTGTCAAGTTTATTATAACTGAAGTATAAAAAGTAACATGAAATTGAATCTTGTGAAATGAATTATGGAAGACAAACAGAAGTATTACAGAGTTTATATGTTTATTGATACACCAGGTTATTATTATTATTTGCCTACAAATTGTGTTGAATTACAACCTGCTTAACCCTTTTCCTGCCGAGCGCCCTTGTCCGTTATTCTCCCAAGTCAGTAGAAAACCGCCCCATAATATGTGCCTGCAAAAGATTGGCTCTCCTGCATGTTATCCTGCCAGGCATTTTGGCAGAAATCGCCCATTTTCAGGGTAGTTTTAGCCGTATTTATACGTGTTAGACTTCGATAATTTCTACATGCCCGTAGACAGGGGAAGGAGCTCAAGGGTTGCTGCAGAAAAAAATTGAGGTCACCGGCTTTGTTTGCCCCTGGGAGTGCGTCATTTTATTGCCGTTTCATGTTTATTTTTTCGGAAATAAACTCCTTCAGTATTACGTATGTCCGCTAGGCACAAACATCACCTCACTCGTCTGTTAGTCAGAGACCCTGAGGGTCGTGCTAGGGGTGCAGCAGCACCGTCAAACCTGTCCTGTTTCCCCAGGGTAGGGTCAATTGAATACGTACCTCCAACGACTTGGCAGTGTAGCACAAAAACTACGTTTTTGCCGTTGTATTAACGACATGGCTGAGCCATTGAAGCACAGCTTACGTAGTTTTGCCAGCTCAGTTGGGAGTTGGCTTACGAGTGTTACCGTTCATTACTGACTTAATCGAGTGGTCCTCAGTCAGGTACGGGTTTGTACCGACATGGCTTGGGCTGCAGCTAACCAGTGATAACCAGTCACTACCCCCAAGTCTTCAGTTCACTTTTGCGATGCACGGGTGCAACGCAATATGCTTCCATTGTTCTAGCCATCGACGTGTCCACATGCTGGCAGCCATATTGTACTGCTAGCTGGTTTGCATAACAAAAGCAGTCCCTGCTAAATGCAGACGGTATCCCCGTACATGTAGCATATTGACCTCATGTGCCCTTTTGAATTCTCTGTACGCAAACAGCGTACATAGTTACCAATGCATCGGCAAGAGGATACGTTTGCCTGCAAACCAGAGCCAGTACTTCGGACGGTGGAATAAATAAAAAATCCAAAGCTACGTCCATTGAATGGCACGGCCAAGGCAGTGAAGGACGTTGCCTGGCTTGAACTTGCAGAGCTGAAGCCCAGCTTAGTACGTCGGACACCAGTTTGTAATGGTATTTCCGAGTCGTTCATATCCGTTCCATGGGAGGAACAAGTCGAGCCGTCCCGTCAAAAATACGTTCTCATTTTCAGTCACGCACAACTGAATAAGTGACTTTCGTCTCGCACCATCGGCATATCTGCCAAGTCGTTTGCAAGAGGTAGCCTTCTAGATTAGCATTGCCGAGTTGGTCAAGTTCGGCAGCAATCTCTATAGTGCCAGGCAGCCAAGTACGTCCAACTCCGCCAGAAAACGTCACCATGCTATCCTGCCAAGTCCGCTAAAAAGCGGTAAAAAAAACCAGCCCCCCTCGGGTGTGGGGGACTGGCGGACAGGTTTCTGCACCTTTCCCTGTCCTTGGACTCCCTGTGAACCCATTTCGAGAGCAAACGCCGTTCCTCGCCCAAAACCTGTCCTCGAACGACCCCTAGCGTGAGCAAGGGTTTGCTACACGTAGTTCCGTCGACTAGGCAGGAAAGGGGGTACCAAAAAGGAGCCCGATTTCCACCGCCTTAGGAGGATAACGGCCGTGGCTGCTCAGCTTCTAGCTACACCGAATTTCAAGCGGATTTTCACCGACTTGGCAGGAAAAGGGTTAATAAAGATCGTAATCTGAACCATAATCAGAATCACTGGAGTACTCATCTAAGCCCAAGGCTTGTATCAGTATAGCAGTACCAGCTGACAATACCTCAATATTGTGTGATTCTCAGGCTGATGAAACAGTAGCTTCAGCAGAAACCACATCTGCAAAAACTATTTCTTCAGATCACGGTCCCTCCACAAAAGACCGTGTTCAGATGTAGCTTTAGAAACTACACCTGCAGAAACTATTTCTTAAGAAACAACATCTGCAGAAAGTAATTCAATAATTGTAATACGTTCCCATTCAAAAACAGCTAATCGTATTAGAATCTAAAAAAATCTTGTCCCCACTGTAAAACTGATTCCGATCTGCGTCTGGTTGATACTGCTGTAATTTTATTTTGTCTGTTTCAAGACCTCTCCTCAGAGTTACCGGCTATGAATTTCCAGTGTGAAAATTTACAAATGTAATGGGGTAAATACGAGACCATTACCAGAGACAATTTGAGTAGACGCTACGTCATACAAACAATTACAATACTCAAGTTTACATCCACTAATGAAATTGTGTGCCTTCGTTGTCCGTCGGCCTCTCAGTTGACAAGATTGAGAGTATGTTGATTTATTTACGTAGTAAATCCTTGCGCGTGAAAGTTAACGATCAAATATTTTCTCCTGATGACTATCATAGTATCTATTCTGATATCCCTCACAATAGTCAGAGTTTTGTCGAAACCCACGCCTGCCAAGTGGGTAGGCTCACTACATGCATGTTATATCCATATCCAAAACATGGTTTACCGCCGCGCCACACGTACATGCAAGATACCGCGAAAGTATATAGTCAAGCCTAGCTACATTTGTGATTGCCTAAACATTAAAAAATGTTGGTCTTGGTAAATGATTTTGAAGGATCGGAATACCGATATTTGCTTTTGAGGAAAGATTTCGGATGTCGGAAAATATTTATCAAACTTCAATACTCGGGCCTTCGAAACAATCACAGTACACAGCATGTACTACCGTATGAATACATTTCATAGAACGGCGGCTTGGTGCAAACAAATTCAGTGGTAGTCAAAACTCACTAAATTTATGTCAATCCCCACAAAGTTTGTTTTGCGTTGAGTAAACGATTCTTACTCATTGTAAAGAGCGTTCACGATCTGCAAACGGGAAAACAAATCAAAAATTCCAGTCGCTAAATACACGTAATGCTATGGCATTTTGCTCAGACGCGGCGTGAAATCTGCATTGCATGCTGCTATACCATTGATGGATTGAAACCCCGATCACTGAAATTCCTCAGGAAAATAAAATGATTTACAAATATTGACATTACTTTTATATCCAGAGCTAGTGTGAGCCTCTCGGGGGTCTTTTTTGGACCCATAAATCCAACGAGGCTGTCGACTTTCGTAGCCATATCAATCGTGTACGTCCGAAAACCAATCAGAACACGTAAAGCTTTTTGACAGTACCGATTAAAACCAATCAGAAATCGGCTACCAACGAGCCTTAGGGGCTGCGCCTCTGTAGCACAGCGCAGCCAACGGTAGAATTTGGACAGGAAAGAATTCATAACGTGTGTAAAGATCATTATTGCAGGCCTTGAATAGGGAAAACAGGCGGCGGCAAGACCTGTGTCAGACGGCGATTTGCCGCCGGTGACCGGCTATAATTGACAGCCCTGACATCTAGTGATCAATAACATGCATGTACATCATTTTCATTTGTATGCAGTGTAGTTTTCTATTAAAATGCCATTAGTCCACAATCATAGATTGGTACATGTATGTGAATGGCCATGCAACAAGATCACATAGTTCCCAAGTGCCCTCAGTATACTTTTAAGTTGTTCTATGTGCCTGGTGATGTGAAGAATTTCCTGTCAAAATGCATCATAGAATAAACATGCTCGTTGATTCATAGGCTCCAAAAAATAACTTTGTACTTATTTGAAGATTTGCTTGCTTCTAAAAGGTTCAACCTTTTGAACATTGAAGTCCATTTGGTCAAAAATTATAAAAAAAAATAACAGAAAGATTCATAAAAATAAGTGAAATGTTGCACTAAAATTTTAGTTGGAAAAATCACAGCACTCAATGGCTTTTTGCCATGAGTGCCTTGCCTTAGTCTTGGGGCAGAAAATACCATTTCAATGGTGTGTGGTGGTCATAGGGTTTCGCTTAATCTGAAAATCTTATTGATAGCTCCAGATAATTTCTCATGTGTACATGTATGTACATGCAGTGTGCCTGTAAACATATTAGGGTTATGTAGCTTAAATAATGGAGGTACATTTTCATATAATGGAAAAACCCTTTACCTTTCACACTTCATCAATTAAAAGTAGGTACATGTGAATGTAACTTGGTTTCTTTAACTCTTTGAGTGCTGTAATTTTTCCCACCAAAATTTCAGTGCAACATTTGGCCAATTGTTATGAATTTTTCTGTAATTTTTTGATAATTTTGGATCAAATGGACATCCAATTTCATTTGCTACAGTTTTTCACCAAAATTTTGGCAAAAATCTGAACAAAATTTGACTGGGGCACATTTTATAAAGGTGACAAAAATTTACTTTGGCGCTCAAAGTGTTAAGCCTTTCCGTGCTAGGCCTGTTGCCTGCCATCCTGCCAATCAGTGAAAGGTGGTGTTGAGCCAAAACCTAGTTTCACTGTCTTATCATGTACAAAAAGTAACAAACATACTTGTGCTGAGCTTGACTGTTCAAGCCACACCCTTCCCCCCCACCTCCACTGAAAAAATGCATGTCACTAGACTTTTATGGCTATTATTTATGGTTGTCAAGTAATTTTACTGACTTGGAAAGATAATGGCTACTGAATGCCAGCTTCTTTGCCCTTGAAAATCAATACAATTTCAAACTTCCTCTGTGTAGGGGTTACTACAAGCCACAAAGGACTTGTAGCTCGTCTACTTTTGCTGAAAGAATGTCTAAGCAAATATCTGAAGAGATATTTGACAGAATCATCCATATATTTTGGTTTTGCACAGTTCCTAGAGAAGCAGAATACATGAAAGAGGAAGAGCTGAGAACAAAGATGTCACTGAGATTGAAAGGAGTTCCCAGTGAAGTGAACAACAAGCACTCTCTGCGTAAATTCTTCTCAAAGTTCGGTAATCTGAAGACAACCCACTCTTACCCTGGAACTGGTGCTGCTGTCGTGACTTTCTCTGATCACGTATGTACTTGAACCATTCCTCATGAAATCCAACAGCTATGTATTCTAATTATTCAAAAAAATACAGTGAATCACAGTTTTGGCAAATGGAAGTCAGCGTTGGGCAAGTAAACTATTCAATTTCTTCCAGCCAAATTGCAAGGATATTACAAAATTCTGGGGAAACGTTGAGTAACCATGAGTAACCATGAGTAACCACAGTTTGTCAAACATAAACAATTTTATGGTTGCCAAGCAATCACACTTCAAAAGCTAGCTCTTTATTAGTTACTGACGTCAACTAAGAAAGAGCTAGTTTATGAAGTGTGATAGATCTTTCCTAGTTTACTGATGTAAGATTATTTATTTCCGAATCTATTTATCATTATTGGTAATGGTTGGTTTTTAGGGTGAATCTGTTGTTCATGATGCATGATTCATCCACGATTTAAAGGGAAACCGTCATCAAAAGTGTGCCTGTGCAAGTTTCTTGTTTACAAACGATGCATTTCATGCACAATATCTAGATGCACCTCATCATCATAGCTGCAACATTTAAATTATACGATGTAGATTATGAAAGACATGTTTTAACTTTCATCAATCACCATTGTACCTTGGATACAGTATTTACATTGGTCATATGGGTCCCATACAACCTTTGAGCGCAGTTCCAACGACTGTATCCCTCTAACAGTCATGCATTCATAGTGCATGATTCATCCTAGATTTCATAGTCATGCATTTACGATTCAAGATTCAGATCATATTTCACAGTTCCACATGGCTGTGCTCCCCTTGATAATTTTCAATGATTGAACGTGTTACATTAAACTTCCATACAGGAATCTGCAGCCAAGGCCAAGAAACACGGCAAATACTTAACGCGAGGAGGTGAACCGATACAGATTTTCTGGTACCAGTCTCCAAGCAAGAGGAAAAGTAGCACACTGGGTAATGTATCTACCGACCAAGGAAAAAACAGTGTTTACGCCAACTCAATCTTTTCTCCCAGCCCCTTTGTAGCAGTTGCAGTGTTGAACCAACTGTACAAGTGATCTGTGAGGGATGGTGTGATAATGGATACCATAGCACAGTCTTCACTCTCACCTCCCAGTTTCTCTTTGTGCCACAGAAAACAATGGGATTGTACCAAAACTTGCAGGGGGAAAGGATTAACCCTTTCATCACCATGGTTTAGCCCAAACCCATTGTTATCAATGATGAAAGTGGATCTGTTTACCGGGCAATGGGGTGAACAGGTTAAATAATATGATAAATTCACAAATGTTAAGTTGATTGCCCCTACTAAAATTTTGCAAGGAGCTTCATTTGAGAAAAGTCGCAGCTACAAGAATTGAATGTATGTTGGTAAATCAAAAGATAGTTATGATGCTGAAGTCTAAAATAGTTGAATTACTTTTGTCCTGAATCATCATCTTCTCACAGGAGAAGAGTAATTAATATCTTTTGTGTTAGGCACCCTAAGAAAACTTCAAAAAATTATTTCTATCATGTTATATTCAATATTGTCCTGTACACTTACAAATGTGTACTTTCCGTTGATTTTAATTTTTAATGTAGCTGATATTTTTATATGGGAATTCTGTATTGTGCTGTCAGGTAAAAGTGAAGTTGACAATAACAATGTTGCGAGCCAAGAAGTTCGGTCTGCAGAGAGAGAGTTAGCAAAGCCCACCAGAATGGCTCGCTCAAAGGAAACTGCCATGCCAACGAAAAGTACTCGGATGGCAATGACCAGTGAAAACAGGACATCTGTATCAGATAGTAAACTAGTAGTGGCTAGTGCATCCCTAGCAGTTATGCCCAACACTTCATCCACTACTGGCGTCAAAACTGGTGAGTGTGATCATTTGTGATGTGTGTTTTGATGTGAAACATGGTTGATGCTGCTGGGCACAATTTTGATGGAAAGATGACCTTAAGTTTTAAATTGCTTAGCTTATGACCAATGGGAAGTGTGTTCGTAACGCATCAAAAAGTGGAGGTTTCTTATTCAACCATGTACACATATGTGAGTTTTCTATGGTGAGACAAACCAGGATGATACAGTACTTACAGGAACAATTATCCAAGGTGAACAGTTGCTTATGTGTTATGTTTACTTTTTTGTGTAGCACACACAAGCTATGCATATAACACTGTAGACAAAAAGTAACTTTTTTATCTACAATGTTATCTGCATGATCCGTCTGTCACAAACATCTGAGTGACTGCATCCATTCATTCTACTCACTGTTTATCTGTGCATCTCATCAAAAAATGATTGGTGTCTGTCTGCATACATTGTATTTAATTTTGTCTACCTGGAGTGTTGTCAAAAGACTTGGTTCTTTTCATCTACTATGTTATCTACACAATGTGTGTGTGCTGCACAAAAAGTAAACATAACATATAGGTAACTGTTCAGCTTTGTTGATCTTCCCTGTAGCAAAATACATCCCAAAACAGATTTGGTGCTCCGAAGTCCTTCATGATCACCAGATTCTGGACAAGGCCAGCAAAGCAGAAATCATCCCATTGTTGCCAGGACAGGTACTGTAAGCGCTCAACAAGCAACCATTACAGCATGAATGCCTGCCTTTGCTTTTAATGGCCTGAATCACTCAAGATAGATTTTTTTTTCTGTTTCACACTACCCCAGACCTAAGTACACTTGCACATCTCATCGGCAAAGTTGCCAAGACGGCTGGAGAAAAGTATGAAGTTCTTGAAGAGAGAGATAAACTTCTTCGTCAACGTAAGTAGAAATAGGGGCTGAAGTGGTAGCCACAGTGGTTGATTTGAAGATGATAAAATGTTCCTTGAAAACAAAGCTGATGGTAATGGAAAGAGGAGACAGAGATTTTTCTAAATTCAGCTTTTTAGAAACCAAATGGATATCTGTTTCAGGTTCTTTCAAAGATATCATGTTATCTTTTCTATTACAAAATGTAACCACGTTTGTTGTGCTTTCTGCTTCTTGCACCAATGACATTTCCATTTTCCCATTTCACCAGATCGGAAGAAGACGTCCAACATCAAGGACAGGAAGGCCACCATGGGGTCCTGTCCTGACATGTGTCCTGAGAAAGAGCGGTACATGAGGCAGTACCGCCGTCACTTGAGCAACTTTGAAATCATCCCTGGCACTGACAGCAAGGTAATTTCCATCACTGAAAGCAGATAGTACTGATTTCGAGATTTGACCACTTCTTCTGGTTATACCCGTAGTGTGATGGCTTACAGCAAACATGGCTGAAGAAACGCTGTTGCATGTGTAGTCAGGTCAATACATGTAATGGCCACCCTATTGTTTCATTTCTAAATACAGTGGTGTGGGAAATAAACTCAGCCTTTATGTTTCAAAATGACTTGATTGATTGATTTTTAACTGATTGATTGCTTATATTACAGAAGTTTGTATCTATACTTTCTGATGAAATATATCTATTGTGCCTATATAGGATGTTGTCTACATTCACGGTAGATATTATGATTTTGAGTAATGCCGGGAAAAAATGGTGACATCCTTCACTTTACTGTACATATATCCCTTTATCATGTGCTATATTCACTACATGTATTTCCTGTATTCTGTGACACTTACACAGTCTCACAGACCAAGATTTAATCAAGTAGAAATCAAATACAGCAATACATTTGGCATGTATAACATTTACATTTATCAGTATAGTGAAATAAAAGCCATTCTGTATCCATATATACCATTACATTCTACTTGAAGGAGTGCATTGAAAGTTAAACTTGCAAGCTCTTCTTGTACTTGTACATGCTGTATATATAATAAAGCAAACTACTCCATTTCAAGATAAAAAATTTTGGATCGGAGAAGCACATTATTTCAAATTTTTTTGGTCTTTGAAATTCAAAATTCTTGCAGTAGTCAGAAAAAAGTTAAACTTCTATTATTTTTGAAATTGCCAGTTTTAGACAGATATTTCATGGCCAGGATAACTGTCATTGATGCACATATCCTTGCATTATTCATGTTCCCAGGCAGCAGGTTTCTCAGATCCACAGGTTGACCACCACAACGCAGTCAAGGAGTACAGCAGATCTTCAGCAGATCAGGTTAGTTGCCATGGTAATTGCTTACTTTTTGCGCTTGCATAGCGCCCTCCTTTCAAAATTTTTTCAGCCCCATACATGTACAGCCTAGTAATTATCATTGGCTGTCAACAGTACATCACTCACTCCTGTTGATGAGTCTGATTTGCCCCTCAGCAGGCTTATCACTGTGTTTTCAAAACTGATCTCCATCGTATATGGTAAACAATCCATACCCCTTCATGTTTGAAGCCGATAAATGCAGGTAGAATTGTTTTGACATTTCAAGGTCACTGGCACATCAGTTTCACTGAGCAACTTGCTCTCCAGATTCACTGCCATTTAATATATGCATACATGTAAGTGTGACATCATGATGATCAAAATGACATATATGGACCTAATGCCTACCGTATGAAATTACATTTTGACTGGGCTTGATGTTGCCCATTAATCAATTTCTCAGTTCATGTGAACTTTGGAACGATATTGCCCACATCTGAGCCTATATGAAGTACAGTAAACATATGTCTTGCTGTGTTCAGTGTTGTTTGACAACGTCAAGTGTATGGTATTGAACCACAGTTTCATGGTAGGAGGGTTCAGAGGAATGTTGTCACGTCCAGCCACTGCTTGCCATTCACAGGAACTGCCATTGCCCCACGAGTTGAGATCAGCAGCCGTTCTGACCCTGACAATGAACTACCTGTTACATCGCATCATGGACAGAGGAGAAGGCAGATGGGCCGACTGGTACGACTTTGTGTGGAATCGAACCAGGGGGATCCGAAAAGACGTCACCCAGCAGAATCTGACGGATGTCACCGCTGTTGATCTGATCGAGAAGTGTGCAAGGTTTGTGCCACCAAAAGCACTATTATGAAATGTAAACATGGATAGAATTGTGATACGAACAAGGGAATATTAAATGCGTTGTATTCAGTATATGAATATGTATTCATAAACTCATGTTCCATAATATGTAATACTGACACAGTCAGGTTTTCTGTACATAAACAGAAACGAAAACAGTTTTGCCAGAACTCTTACTGTACATAGGCCTACATAAATACCAATAGACACATACACATCCCAATACTATTGACAATACAATGTAGAATTTTCTTCCAATGAAAACTATGCACACAGCAGCTCATTGTGCCCACTTTTTTGGGTTGAGAGAGAATCCAGACACAAATGTTTTCAAGTCACATGATTGCTTGTTGCATACAGTAACGTCCATAGTCATATTTTGTACCAGTCCACTTCATAGATATGCAAATAACTATGAATTCTTTCGATGTCTCGGTTTTATAAGACGCTCAGTGGTGTTGTAATACACATGCATACATGAATGCAATGCACAGGCAGACAAACATTCACTTTCACAATAACTGAGAACAACAACAAGCTTACGTCCGTGTAACACAGGCAATCTGAAGATGACATTCCATCACACAGGCTACAGAATAAAGCAATACTTCTGCATATGCATATATAATTGTCTTTATATACAGATGCCTTCACATGTGTAATTTTCATCAAATAAGAAAGATCAGAGCTCACCCAAATCTAAACACTTTTTAAATATCTGTCTTGTAGATTTCACATTTACTGTTCACATCGGCTCTGTGAAGAAGAAATGGGTGTGTTTGACCCGAAGATCAACAACGAAAACTTGACCAAATGCTTGCAGAGTCTGGAGCACTTCTATTACGATTTGAACACTGAACACATCCACTGTCCCAATGAAGCTGAGTTCAGAGCCTACGATATCTTGTTGAATCTCAATGAAGGAGACATTCTCAGGTAGGTAGTCCGTCTGCGTACATATGCCTCTGCATGTCTGTGACAGATAAGGCAGCAAGCAGCAAGTAAACAATGATTGAGCATATCCAGTGATCAACTGTCTTTGCCCACACAAGTTTTTTGCACTTTATTTATTCTTTGAGCGCTAAAGGCAATTTTTGTCATCCTTATAAAATATTGTGAGTCAATTTTTTTCAGATTTTGGCCACAATTTTTATAAAAATCTGTAGCCAATTAAATGTGATGTCCATTTGGTCCAAAAATTATCAAAAAAATTACAGAAATTTTAATAAAACTTGAGAACATGTTGCACTAAATTTTTTTTGAAAAAAATACAGCACTCCAAGGGTTAATTACAAGCATAGTAATTACAAGCATATGGTCATCATTTGTTTCATTGTGTGTGGCTGTGAGTGTACCTTATTAGTCCCCACGGACACCGTTCGGGGGACTTATAGGTTTGGTCATGTCCATGTGTGCGTCCGTGTGTGTGTGTGCGTCCGTCCGTCCGTCCGTCCGTGCGTCCGTTCACGCAGATATCTCAGAGATGCCTGGAGCGTTTCATTCAAACCTGGTACAAGGATTACTTCATATGTCATACATATGCACGTCGATTTGTTTTGTGATACGATCCAATATGGCCGCCAGGCGCCATTTTGTTACGATTTTTTCATGTACAAAGCCAGAACTTGGGCATATCTCAACCGATTTTATTCAAAGTTGGTACAAGGACATTGACCTATGTCATACATATGCATATTGATTTGTTTTGTGATACAATCCAATATGGCCGCCAGGCGGCCATTTTATTACGATTTTTTCATGTACGGAGCCATAACTCAGACATGTTTCGACCCATTTTATTCAAAGTTTGTACAAGGACATTGACCAATGTCATAGATATGCACGTCAATTTGTTTTGTGATATGATCCAATATGGCTGCCGTGCGGCCATTTTGTTACAATTTTTTCATGTACAAAGCCATAACTCGGGCATGTCTCAACCGATTTTAGACAAAGTTGGTACAGGACATCGACCTATGTCATACATATGCACGTCAATTTGTTTTATGTTTCAACCAATTTTATTCAAAGTTGGTACAAGGACATTGACCAATGTCATAGATATGCACGTCAATTTTTTTTGTGACACAATCCAATATGGCTGCTGTGCGGCCATTTTGCTTCGATTTTTCATGTACAGAGCCATAACTCGGGCACATCTCAACCGATTTTATTCAAAGTTGGTACAAGGACATTGACCTATGTCATACAAATGCATGTTGATTTGTTTTGTGATACGACCCAATAAATTAAATAAATTGCCAATTTGCATTTACATGATGAACTTTTGTTTTAAGGGTGAATGTCCAGAAGCACTGCATCAAACTTTATAAAATATGGTACCAGTGATAATCTATCATTGTTATGATAGGATGCAAAATGTTTTGCAACATCCTGTGATTATTCCTAGTTGACTCATTTAATGACCTTTAGGATGGTGGCCTACATTGGTTTTATGTTTTCATCACCATGACCTCATTCTTGGCCATTGAGCGCCATCTTTATCAAAGTACTTTTATCACAGACCTAATTAATGAAGAGGACTCTATCCTCTCTGAGGACTTGTAATCAAAGTACCCGTTAACAAGTGGGGACTGTGTCATCAACGATGACTTGTGTTTAGGAGCAGTTAGTTAAGGTAGAATGTGCATCTAGGACAGAAATTCTGACTCAAACTATTGCAATGATCATTTGGCCTACCACTTGTGAGGGCTCATTTTGAAGCTTGTGGAATAAATAAGCTTTTTACTGGTTGAATTTTGTGAAAATCAGGATTTTGTTTTCCACCACAGAGATAACACAGAGACGGCAACCATTTTGAATTTCAAATATCAGTAAATATTTGGCAATTTGTTTCTTTAAGACCAAAATTTGCACTGTGACCCTGATTATTACTGATGTTGAAAGAAAGGATGAAAGTTTGCTTGAGAAAAGTTTGAACAAAAGCTTGAGTCTTTCATTTTCGAGGTGCAAAACTGATTTTAAGCCAAGTAAGGTATCATCAATAGCATAATATTAGTTCTCATGGGAGCCATTATCTCGATTTTCATTCTTGTTACCTTTACATTTCAGAAAAGTCCAACTGTATCGGGAAGAGGTGCGGGAGTCCAGAGACGTCAGGCAAGCAGTTGAAGCTTTCAATGCTGTGAACAGTAACAATTTTGTAAGATTCTTTAAGATAGTCAGGTGAGTTTGGTATTCCAAAATACCACTGCCCCTACTTCAGCTTGAATTTTGATTTATTCAGTCAGAGTTCCCAGATTTACCATACATGTATGAAGTGCCGTGTTGTTATATCAGTGGATAGATAAGGTGGGTAACACATTTAGACATTAAAGGTGTATGGTCATCTGTAATCCAAATATGCCCATATATGGTCAAAGGGGCATTCCTTGGTATTTAAAATACCAATGAGAGGGCACTTTTTAAAAAGCGGCCAACCGCTTAAAATCTGTGATTGGTTAGATTTTCTCTTTCCATGGTAACTGTGGCAAAATTGGAACAGGTGACAGTATACCTTCAAAGCACATTGCATCTTAAAGAGATATTTGAACTCAAACTTTGGCAGTTCTCAGTTTTACACTAGTGTAGAAGGCTATTTCCGCAATCTTGTTCTTTTATAGTTGAAAAATTAATATTCTTTTGTAGATTTTATGCACAGGGTGAAAGCCATTTTGAATTCAAATATTAGTAAAGATTTTGTCATTTACTACTGCAAAGATTTACATTGCAATGCCTTACTTTTTGATTTTCGATTATGAAAGAAATGAGTTCATTTTCATTAGGAAAGTATTGAAATTTTCACCATTTGGTTATATATTATCTTGAAAAAAGGACTGTATGATTTTTGTGTAAGAAATGGTTGAATCAAGCAACACACTCATTTTTTACTACATAGAGAAACCAAGTACCTGAATGCATGCATAATGCATCGTTACTTCACTCAAGTGAGGAGTCGAGCTGTGAACATCATGAATCGAGCCTATCGGTCACCTGTGCCATCGTATCCACTGAGTGATTTTATCAGAATTCTCGCCTTTGAAGATAATTTAGAGGTCAGTACAATATTTAACCTGACAAATGATTTGTAAAATTAAGCATTTGGAACAGTAGAAAAAGTTTCAAGTGCTTGTCAAATAAACTGTTTGGGTTAACCTCAGGATTGGTTCAGAATCGATGTTTGCGTCTTCTGAGTCCTGTGTTTGTTAATTTCACCTCATATAACATTATGTCAACAACTGATATAGAATTAGTCGTGTGTAAGTAGTGGGTACCAACTATTGTCACATTCAATGACCTGAAAATTTCAAATTTTGATAAATCTTTCAAATTTTTTCACAGAACAAACACCAACCGTAAGTTGGTAATTCTTGTTCTGTATTAGCAACAGTTATTGACAGAAAACCGTAGATTTGTGTATATATTACTGTGTACCAGTGGGCCAGTTTTGCTACCAAGCCACAGTGGCATTACTACTGTGTGGTATAACCATCCATTGGGACTATGCAATTCTGAATAACAGATGCACAGACGATTGAGGAAGGCCTCCATATGTATGGGCCTGGGTTTTTCACAGTATACATGTAAGGTTTCTTGTTTTGACACAGGCAACAGATTTCTGTTCGAAGCATGGATTGACAGTGACTGAAGGCATTATACACTTTGACCGCACTGCATTTATCAATCCAGAAGACTCCATCATAGCTGCCAGATCTCTATCCATCATTGAGCAGAAGAAAATGTCCAGTGTTGCAGAAGTAAGTTGTATATCCTAAAAATTATGTTTTGAGTGTGACAATTGAATCTGGCTGGTTAGCCATAGGTTGTAGTGTAGTTTTTGCCCCGAGGCTGTATGATGTGAGTATGTTTACTTGCACACATACATCCAATGCATGGGAGACGCAATATGAATCATACAGATTTATCTTTTTTTGTAAACACCCTAAGCCAACCCTTAAATAATATTGGCTGAATTTCTGTCGCATAAAGGCAAGTAAATTTCTAATGCTGTATAAGTGCCAAATGTAAGGCTATTCGTAAAATAACATGATCTACGTCCCTGTACATTTTCCAACAGAGTTTTTGCCTGATAAACATAGCATCAAAGTCAATACAGAAGTGTACAATGTACGCAGACATAAATACCAGTATTTTGTGAATAACATTATTGTGCATCATGTATAAAGTCAAATTTCACAAGCAAAGTAAAAATTACAGTGTTTTCAGAATGCCCTGTATGGACACATGATTGCAAACATCCAGTACACCATCGGTTATGAACCAGTGTTTGTTCACTTTATGGCCTAGTCATAGTGGGATAAATATTGTTTGAATAAAAAAATTGTTTAGATCTTGTTTTGTTCTCCCAGTGTTTACATAAAAACTTGCTTTGAGGTCAAAGATCAAATAGCATCCAGTAACATCCAAAGTTATTGGACTGCAAGTCAGTGTGATTTGACTTCACGTCTACTTATACCAAAACTTACTGTATGATGAAACGCCATGTGTTACACGTGTAGGTGTATAATAATCATATATATTCATATCAACTGAGACAGTCCAAAAAGGTATAGTTGCGTATGACTGGTGACGCTGCACGATTCCCCACTGAATTGTCTACACAGGTGTTGTGAATGCAAGTATTGCCAGGCATGGCGAATGTATGAAGTCATGTCACAGAGCAACTCAATACCAATATTGATCATTCTAGCAGATTTGACCTCTCCTGATTACAGCGTATCAATGCAGTTGCCACATGCCCAAAAATATATACAAAGTTTTGTAGACTGTCTACGACACAAAGTCCCTAAAAGTACTCAATTGCTACCACTGCCATTTAGTAAAGTTTTCATGTCGTAACATAAGGTATGAACAGCTATTGGTATAGAGCAAGATATTATGCATATGTATAAAGATGCAAGACTGATAGAATTTGTCCAAATTTTCAGCGTTGTCAAGTGGTTCTCTATCACTGGTAACAAATAGTCAATTTCAACATTAGCTGAACAGTTTGAAGGTATCATTGATAATACAGAACCATTTTTAGCTCCCATTTGCCATACATTCATAGCAACTGTGTATATGGTGTAAAAATGTTTGTATGTAATATGTATGTCTGTATATATGTCTGTGTGTCCGTCCATATCAAAAACTCGCGAATCGCTGCGCGCGTTAAGCTGATTTTTGGTGTAGTGATGCCATATTTTTGTTACAGTACACCTCAATTTTCTTGTCGCTTTCAGATTGTCAATGGTGGTCCGTTGTCTCCGTTTGTACCTCACACACCGACGTGTAGTTTTGACAACATGGACAGATATGTTGGAGATTCCAATGTTGTACTTCCAGGTAGGCAAGGAGGACAAATTACCCTATGAGACAGACACATTGGTGTTGTGTCCTTTTCAGGTAGTATGTGCCTTGAAAGTGACAGACGTAAACTTTTACTAAAAATTTCCCATATAAAACTTTTAACCATTCTCTTAGTAAATCAACAATAACAACTGGGGGTCACTGTATAAAGTTTGGAACTAGAAAAACAAATTACCCAATATTTACTGATATTTGAAATTCAAAATGGCTGCCATCCGTGTGTTAACTGTGCGGGAAAATTTTTCTTTCTCCAAGAGCTTTACAATGAGCCCCAACTAGCTTAAGTAGTAGATCAGAAAATATTTGTAGAAATTTGAGAGTCTGAATATCTGTCCCAGAGGTGCGTTGTACCTTAAGTGTTTCAAATTACTTTAATATTCACTGTAAATTTGCATATATCCATACTCTGTAAAGCAGGCATGTCAGCCATTGTTACACATTGAAGGTGTCTTTGACATGGAGTTGGGGGTGCACCCCCTTGCTAAGTCACAGTCAATAGTTGGTAGCCTTAACCTTTTCACCACCATGGTTTCAACCGCTCTCATTGTTATCAATGGTGAGTATGGACCTGTCTACAAAGAATTGGGGGTGAACAGGTTAATACAGATGACCAAATTGCTATAATCCTTATCCTTGCCGGTATCTGCCAGGGCCTATCACTTCAGAGTTAGAGTCAGTGCAAATGGGCAGTTCACCCAAGGAAGGTGCACTGCATACTGCATACAAGGACAGTCATGATACACACAGCGAGGAAACATAGGGCGAGAGATGAGAACAATGTTATGACTTACTGGATATACATTCATTTTCTGTATCTTACACTTTTTGTTGTATTGTTCATTTTGGATAGCAACGTTGAAAACAAGTGGATTCAATCAAACTTTGGGTTCTGAAATGATTGCAATGAGATTAATTTTATCTGAGATCGGATGAGTCCTTCAATGCTTCTGAAAAGAATGATAATAATTTTGTGACAGCTGATATGCTTTGTACAGTGAAGAATAAAATGATAACCATGTTGTTTCATTTCCATACAGAACTGCTTCCAACAGATGGACGGCAGATCAAACAAGAGATTCCTGTCCCTCTCCCTCAATCTACAGTGCCAACCCCTCCTGCTACAGTGGTTTATCCCAACGAGGTAAAGATTTCCAGTAACATACCATAGGATCTACAAATTGAGTTTCTCTCATATCACAATACTCAAACCTCATGTGTAAACAATACACATAGTGGTATCCAATCATCTGTTCATTTAAGGTAGTATGTGCCTCAAAATTTAAAAACTTAAACTTTTGCACAAACTTTCCTCAATGAAACTTTCAACCGCTCTGTTACCAAATCAAGAAAAAAATCAGGGGTCACTGCGCAATTGGAACTAGAGAAACAAATTACCTAACAATGACATTTACCAATGGTTGAAATTCAAAATGGCCGCCTTCCCTGCGTTGACTCATGGGAAAACACAATTTTCAATTCCTAAAAATTAAGCTGGTGAAAATTTTTCTTACTCTGAAAGCCCCCATAAGTGGTAGACCAGAAAGTACTGAAAAAATTTAAAACACCATTAGTCCTTATAACATCAGAGCAAATTTCCCCCTCACCCTAACACCACAATGGTGTAGCCTGACCCAATTATCTTAAATGTGCGGTTGGACCTGTGAACACAGAAATCGGGGGTGAAAGGGTAAACCTCTCTACTTATGATTTTCCTTGGTAACAGCAAAATACCATGGAGCAAATACCTAAGCTCTCTCTCCTATCCCTACCTAGGTTGTAAAAGACATCACCAAAGATCTATTTTTTGAAGTGATCAATGAATTCACCGGGCAGATCAGCAACTACTTCGTCAAGGGAGCCCAGTTCGTGCTCGCTGTTTCCAGTGATGCCATGACAACAGTGGCCAACGAAGTCGCAGACAGTATGACGAGGGAAATAGTCGAATGTGTTGTCATGGAGGAGATACGAAGAGAAGAAGAGGAAAGGTAATGTGAACATGTTGCTACGCAGGGCAGGGAAGTTCTGAAATACATAATCTGATGGGTACAAGCAAATATTCAAATTTATGTGCACAGATATTACAATTTGGACCAATTACACGGAGTGTGGTACTCATGGAGACAATCAAACATTCAAATGTATACGCATAGATATTAATATCAGGGCTCGAAAATTCTCGCTGCCCGACGCCCGTGACAAGTGAATTTTGAGTCCGGGCAAGTGAAAACAACATTCTCCCAGCCCGACGGACAAGTGAATTTCAATGAGGCCACTGTACGTACGCGCTGCCACTCTCTAGTTCTTTGAGTGTACCGCTTTCGATATGGCCGGCCGATAAAATAGCTCTGTTCTGCTTGGTTACAAAATGGCAAAATATTGACGTCTTTGCACGATCTTATGTTTTTTTCTTCTCATGAAATCATGTCACGATGCCTCCTCAACAGAAAACTACAGATTACAATAAAATGTTGTAAGGTGTTGAAACAATTTACCCTCCTTCCTACAAAGTTACAATGTATTGAAACACTTTACTCTCCTTTCTACAAAGTTACAAATTCCCTGGTACACATTGTTGCTGTTCGATACTGCAATCCGGTCCCTCTCAGTCCCTCATGGACGGACCGTGCTACATGCAATACATCATGGACGACCTTGAATCATGGATGTAATGCTTGAATACACTGAGGCCTGGCTTTGCCTCTGTGAGTCCCGCGTACCGGTCGTCCTTTTTAGTCCAAGTTTTACCTACTTTGCTTGAATCAAATTTGGCCTGCAATTACTCAGTTTGATAGTAAAAACCATTATTTCAAAGGAAACTTTCACAAACAGAGTCAGAATACAAGGGAAAAGGAGAAAAATTTGAGGTTTTCTGAAAGGTCAAATCTGGGTCACCTTATGTGATGTAATGAATGAAGACCCTTTAAGTACACAATTATGGTTCAAAAGAAACCACCTAGGGAGGTCTAATAGGTACAATCTTATGATAAAAGGTAATTTCTTGGTGCTTTCCAATTTAATGGCATTTAGCTTGACTGTCAGTTTTAAATTAAATTTTATTAACAGTTATGGCAAAGGTAAATTGTCAACAGTAGTTGTAGTAAGCATATCCATTTCAAATCATCACATTAATATTTCTGCAGATTCCTCCAGTTTAATGATGTAATAGTGAACATCACTAGACATTTCTTGATGATATCAAAATATCAAATGAAAATGTTAATGGTCTACAATGTTATCATTATCATTAAAACTATTATTACTCTTTAAAACATTGGGAAATGAATTGAACAATATCATTGTGTCTTGTTTTAAAGGATTTTGACCTGACCCTTTTTGTCTCAAGAAAAATACTTATGCTGAAGATGCTATTGAGCCTGCTTGATCACAACTATGACACAACACCACAATACTTGTATCTACACTGTCACTATGCTACCGAATGCTTTCTTCTGCATGGAAAATTGTATTTGTGTGGCTAACAAAACCACATGAGGAGCTTGTAGTGTATGATAAGTTTTCATACTGTGAACACTGACTCAATGCTGCAGAAGTATTCTGTATCTGTGGTAATATACACTTCACATTGCTACCTGATTTTTAGAATTGCCACCTAATTATTTCTTGTGGCAAAAGTTTACCACTAGAAATGAAAAAGTATTTCAATCCCTTCAATGTCATAAAAACACAGATAATTAATGTAATAAAACTTAACAAATATTTCTTTAATGTAAAAACTATCATGAACAACATACAAAACATCTTGATTTGTAAAATTAGGAACTCCTGAATGCCGAGAAAGCTGTTGCTACACTTGAGATCATAAACTGTTTAAAAGTTGCTCAAAGTGGCTACAAGATTTTTGATTTGGCTAATGAGTTGGCTAATCATTTTGGTGACTTAAACAGGGGAACCCTGCAGTTTATGCACATACCATGTGGTAGCAGTGAACTAAATGATACTGAAAGTTTCACATGGGCACAATTTGACACCGTTGGCCTATTATATACTTACCCTTAGTGCACCTACCTGACTTGCCTATTTAACACAAGGTACCAGGTCATGATGACACACAATGACAATGTACAGGTGTTGTTTTATTGAAATACACTACATGTCCCCCCAAAAATTTAATTTGTCCCCATTAAGACCTACTATGGGTCACTGTGTCCCAATGCTAGCAAAAGCTGGCTGAAACAATGTGCATGTATACATTACATAAGATATTATTTTTGATACACAGAATAAGGACACAAATTTATCAGTAAGTTACAGCTACTGTTTCTTTACAATGACATGAATAAAACCATACACATTTACTCCTTAAATCATCTGAAATTCAGGGCAAGTGAATTTTTCTTCCGGACAAGTGAAACTGAAAATTCACTTGCCAGAATTTTTTTAAAAATTTTCGAGCCCTGAATATTACAATTTGGACCAATTACTCTGTGTGATAGAGTATGGTACTCATGGAGACAATCAAATATTCAAATTTATGCATATAGATATTATAATTTGAACCAATACACTGAGTGATAGAGTATGGTGCTCATGGAGACAATCAAATATTCAAATGTATGCGCATACATGTATTAAAATTTTAACTAACAGCTCAAGTATAGATATATGTTGGATTTTATGGATTTGTGCTTCTGCTTTAATACAAAGGTATCTTAAGAATAAGCCTCTGAACTAGTGTGTGCAGCCCTTCATACATGTATAAGTAAAAGGCAAAACAGTGGCATATTTCAGCACGAAGGATAACTGGGAATTTGTTATTATTTGTGCATGTTCACACCCGCAGAAGAGCAGCACAGTTGGCAGCAGAGAGAGAGTCCAGCAAACAGCGTGCAATTCAAGAAATCTGCGATGAAATTGTTGAGACAACAATCAGAGAGGAATGCAAGGATGCTGCAGAAATGCAAATGAGGTAAAAACACCCTAACACTACCCAATGATGTCAGTGTTTTCCACAGCTTGGAAAAACAGAGGGGCGGCTAATCTACATAACAATTCATGATTTGCATATTCTTCTGTTGTGAAAATGTGTTCCTTTTGTATATTCATTAACATATGAATAGACTGCTCCAAAAAAACAGAGGGGTGGTCCACACCCTTGAAATCCCATTGTGGAGAACCCTGGATGTAAACTGTAATTAAAAAACAGAGTTTTCAAAGGTCATAATCACTTTAATATTTAATATTGCGTGCTATATCACTTGTAAACAATCAGTGTATAGTATTTTTGTTTTGCTTATTCCATGGTCCTTGTAAGGTAAATATGTGTCTCATAATTTAAAGAATTTAACTTTGTTTAAACTTTGTAAAGGAAACTTCCAAACGTCCTTTTTTAAAATCATTGAAAATAAGGAATCACCGTGCAGAATTTGATGCAAGAGAAACAAAAGACCGAAAATTTTACTTTGAATACAAAATATAATTCTACGGAGAAAAAAAATCAAAATATGACTTTTCACACAAACAGGACAGTGGAAATTTATTGACATAGCAGACTTAAAAATGATCCCCCAGAAGTGGCAGACCTTAAAAGTCTTGTTAAAATTTCAGAGTCCGAAATCTGTCCTTTAGCCACATTGTATCTGAAAATGAAAGGCATGATCTCTGGATTTGAAGTGTGACCAGTGGCTTGTCATATATCAAATGCTCACGCAAGCAAAACATGAATATTTTGATAATTTTATTCCTGGAGCATACATTACAATATTTTATCAGTGTAAATAAGTGCTACGTACATGTGCATTTCAATTACAAAGAGTGTTTAAGTCTGAAAATAAGACCCTTCTGTATTTAGAAAACAGATGACACAAGTTACTTTAAAAAATGATTACTTTTCCCTCAAAAGTGACGGGTTGAAATGCATTCAGCCACTTCTGATTCCCAAATCTTTTGTTTCATCAGAGAGGTGGAAGAGATGCTGCTCCGGGAGAGCATGGAGAGGTGCAGCGTCACAGTGACGGATGAAATCCTGGCATCCATGGTGGATACGGAGTGTCAGTACATCAGTAGGGAAGTCATCAAAGAGGGAATAGAGATGAGAGATGAAAAACTGAGAGAGACGGAAAAACTTGTGCATTTGATGATTGTGGCGAGATTCTTCAAAAAGTAAGTTGAAGTAATCAGATATTCATGCCAACTTTTATAAATGAATTAGTATCCTGCCAAGTTCATATGTCACTATCAGGTCATGATGGTTACAACCAGTAAGGCATGATAAAGTCCACATGAATGCCTTTGTACTGTATATAACTGTCTTTTCTGAAAAATTTTTGATGATTACTATTTGGACTACACAGGAAATACTATGAACACTAAGAAGGTTTGTTACAGTTGGTTATGTATAGTATGGTTAAAAATTTGATGATTAGTAAAACAGCATTACAATTTTTACAGCTAGACCATCGCACCAGTACTGTTTAAAGACAAGGGGTAGTTCCAGCTAGGGTTAGGGATTTTGTCCAGTGAGTAGATGCCATTGGTAACTGCACTATAACCAAATGGCATGGGTGACTTTATCACTGGTAACAATTACAACAAATTTTGTCTCTTTTTGCGCTGTTGTTGCCACTGTTCATGGTTGGGATCTGTCAAGCCATGATCTTTTGTAGTGACCAAAGTACTATTTAAATCAGTCTTGTGCACAAAATTTCCAAAGGGTTTTCCAAAGAACTTCAAGTGACTATCTATTTTGCACATGTCCCACAGAGCCATGGCATAATACTCGAGCTCAGCCGCTTTTTTTAACAAACAACGAACGACTTATTTTACAGGTGGAACAACAAGTACATCGGGAGACTGCGTTTAAAACGTGACATGTTTACATTCCCCTCTGCGCCTCGTCCCATCTCAGCCCAAGAACAGGTTGAAGTGCTGTCACCGTGGCAACAGACCATTGAGCGACCGATGTCGAGTTCATATATGTCTCTGAACAAAAGAGCGCGATTGTCCGTAGAGTCCCCAATCAGGTGAGATTAGGTAACATAAAATGAGCACTGTGTTATTGAAAGTCTGTTATCCCTGTTTGTTATAAAGTGAACACAACTGTTGCAAACATTATTTAGAGTTTATGTCTGTCCCATGACAATGACTATAGTAATACTTTCAGTGTAAAAAAATGAGAATAAATCACAGCTTTACAGTGAAGAAAATTCAAGAATGTTTATTTTGCTTCTCTTTGGTCATAAACATCATCTTTTTCTACCTATGTGTTATTTTTCTTTTCAAACTTACTATAGGATTGAATCCAGCCGCATAGAGCTTTCCTACCAAATGATACAACATCATTACAAAAATCTACTTAAGCAGAAAAAAGCCTGGCTGCCTCTTGATTTGCCACAATTCCTGGCAAGGGAGCTGCCACACGACCCAAAGAGATCCCGCCAGTATTTTTGGAAGATCGCATTGTCTCTGCCAGAACATGAAGATTGTCAAGACAGAGATGTCTTAGAAGACTGGGTGGAGGCTAAACTTACAAGGGGAAAACCCAAGGATGATGGTGAAAATAAAAAAGTAGGCAGCTTGACACTTTCACCACTCCCAACCCACTCCCCTCCCATCCTCAAACACTGTTCTCCTGTTCAGAGGTCCAGTTTTGCTATAGACAACAATAGGTTTGCACCAGTGTTTGTTGGAGAAAGGGCCAGGCTTGCATTACCTGTGCTTTTAACGCTATTGTAGGAATGTCTATGAGTGAAAAACCTTAAAACAGTATAAATTAATAGTGAATTATTGTAAAGTATTATTCCACCTGACTCTGACAGAGGAAGCACATTCAAAGGAAGAGAACCTAGTTTGAACCCAAAATGTCAGGATTTTACTTTCAGCCGAATGATCCTTTCAGAACAGACAACCATACCAATATTAATATCAATCAATACAGTAGGAATTTAAAAAAAAACTTAACTTCATTTCCTCCTGTCAGATAAAATTACTAAGTCTTTACTCAAGTGAAGTGGACTGCATTGAAAAGACGCGTGTCAGCGTGTGTACAAAGGTGAGTGGATGTCTTGAAAAAGGGCCAATGTGAATGAACAGTTCTCAGACATTGATGGCTTTTCTCAGTATTACAACAAAAATTAAAGCTTGAAATACTTTGTCATTCAAGCATTTCTTTATCAAGGAAAGATTTTTTATGACAAAACAGAAAGGGAAGATAATACATAAAACAGGATGGTTGGACAGTCTCATATACATTACGTTTACAGATAACATTGTAGATAAAAAGAACCGACTCATTTGAGTGAAATACTAATCATGTAACTCTCCACTCCACTGTTTATCCTTGTGTGTCTATAAAAACATCAGTACACATTATACATTGCATTATGGCTTGTTTAGCCAGAGTGCTGTCATAATTAACTTCGGTCTCTACGATGAACTTGATAACTAATTTAGCAATTCCCTTGTGTGTTCTATCCAGACACTCAAATGAGTCGGTTCTTTTCGTCAACAATGTTATCTACAAAACTTGTGTGCAACGTACAAAAAAGTAAACGTAATGTGTATGAGACTGTCCAACCATCCTGTTTTTTGCTATAGTATTTTGTGAGTTATATAACGTCTGAGATTCAGTTTATTACAATGATAATGTGGTTTAGCTACCTAGCAATTTTCTCTATCAAAATACTCAAGTCTGGTGCCCTCTATAGTTTTAAAGATGTTGTACTTTTGTTTCTACAAGAATCGGGAACATTGGCAAAGTTAAAAGTCACATTTATAGAGCACAGTTTTACATGTATGGATGCTTATTATGTCTGCATATCATTAAAATGTAAGATTTTCTACGTAAACTCACTTAGCTAAGCATCAAGATTGCCTCATAAATATTTTCTTTTCATGCAGTCCATCCAAGGTGCAATATCAAGCAATGACAAGAACCATGTCTTAGGAACGTCTGGTTTAATACTAGCATTACCTCCACTACCTCAGTCGCCGTATGAAGAGGTGAGTTCCTCCTGCTGAACTTCAGCATTCATTGAGGGGAGGGGAACTGTAGCAGTTTGATGTCATGGCCATCATTTTCAGATCAATCCCCAATTCTGTTTCATGATATAGGCTTCCTGCTCATCCTGTTCACCCTGTTTCCCTGTAAAAAGGTCCGCAGTCGCCATTGATAACAATAAATTTGGTAGAAACCATTTTGGTGAAAGGGTTGAATTTGACCAAAAACTGTTGGAGAAGCATGAATTTTTTTTGTCTCCAAGATTGTGTGTGTGTGTGTAATAGTGACTGCTTCCAGTGAAACACTGTCAGTGTATTCTTGTAGAATAAACATGCTGAAGCTTTTACTGACAATTCTTTTTGAAAATAGCTCAAAATCATTTACAAATCTACCACATTACAATTTTTCTCAGAGTTTAACCCCTTTCACCATAGTGGTTTGACCCAAACCAATTGTTGTTAATGGTGAATGTGGACCTGTTTACAGGGAATTGGGGTGAACAGGTGTTTTGTTTCTGTAATATTACATACAATAACAGTAACAAAACATCTGATGTCAAAAACTTGTACTGAAGATCTACTTGCTTTTAAAAAATATAAAAATTCCTCCTTGTCACTATTGTTTTTGCCAAGAAAATCTGCAGAATGGTACTTTTTAACCTTTTTTCACCACCATGGTATGGCCCAAAGGTATTGTTTTCAATGGCATTTGTGGACCTGTTTACAGGGAACTGGGGCGAACAGGTTAACTCCCCGATTACTTATGTTCACTTCAGGAATTATATTGGTCTTCAAGTCATGAGAGAGTGAAATCCCTCTTGGAGAGCAAGCCACCAAAGCCAGCGATACCTCTTGTCATTTTACTCATGGACTGGCCATCAACCAGCAATGTACAGTACAGGTGTGTGAAAGGTCTACAGCTGGACAGGTACAAAGAAAATAACATGATATCTGTGTACAGTATCGTCATGATCGGCGGAGATGTGCTGGACCCATGCACTGGGGAGGAGGTAAGATTTACAGACCCTGTGAAGTTATTTTCTCCCTCTCCCTATCAAGAGATGGTATGATCACATTGTCTGCCAAGGTTGATTCAGGCCTGTGTATGTGAAACGGGGATGAGTAGCTAGTAGATGTAAGGAAATTCAATATTGTGTATCAGGGTGTAAAGGTCAAGTATATACATAAAGCAGACTTGACACAGCCAAGGTCAGTCTGTTTTTTTTCTTTTTTCTTGAATTTGCAAGTTTACCTGATGCAGCAACAGATGCAATGGTACTATTAGATACACCAAGCTTTAAATTCATGTATATTCCTTGTCAGCAGTTAGATTTATGATGAAAATTAATGCTTCTCTAAACTTCGCATTCTAGTTAGAGAGCTGTTTACTTTCTGAGTACTAAATACATCTCATTATACTGTTCAATGTATTTTCAAAATTGAATGACATCAGGCATTATCAAGTTACTGTTTTTTTATCCCAGTTTTTACCCAGCACTCTCAATGTGAGTTACTGATATTTATTACTTGCATAATGTTGCTCAGCCTGCAGTTTAAGGTGCAATGCATCTCAGGGACAGATTTTTGGACTCTCCAATACTTTCTTGTCTACCACATATTGGGGCTTATTTTGAGGCTCACGGGGAATCTAAAGTTTCCATCAGTTTACTTTTGTGAAAATTGAAACTTTAATTTTTCCCCATAGAGTTAGTTCAAATATCAATAAACTTAAAGTAATTTGTTCCCATAGTACCCAAAAGTTCTTAGTGACCCAAAGTTTTAGTCTTGATTTCAAAAGAGAATGGTTCACAGTTTCATTGAGGAAATTTGAGCCAAAGTTTAAATCTGTTGATTTTGAGGCTGACAATACGACCTTAAGTTGTCAAATGTAGTACATTTGTTAAAAGTAAGTACAATTTTGATAATCTGACTCACATCACGTAATGGTTCTCTCTGTTTTACTCTCAGTTTTCCGACTGCATCAGTTGGCTTGGTAAATTCTTCCCAGCTCAGCCGGAATTGACATCAAGCCCCTTGCAAGAATTCATTGAATCCGGAATACTTCAGTACTTCACAACTCCTCTATTACAAGAAACGTTTGAGAATAAGGATTACTATCAAAGGAAGCAGGTAAACGAGGCGTCGATTGCAATTTCTTTTCATTCTGTGGAGTTTCACAAGTAAAGAATCCTTGTTTTAGGGAATGGGATGACGATGTATATGCCAGAGTTTTGTTTTGTGAGTCTGTTCCATATTTCACTCGGAATGTATAGAACTGGAAAGGCAGCAATACTTCTGCCTATGGGTCAGCAAGGTCTTTTCTCTGTCATGCTCCATACATTCACTGTGCTCTCCCTGGCCTTTCAAAATTGTTAGTAAAGTTACGAATTCGGTTCAAAAAATATTAGTAAGCACAAATTATGTAATGCTGAGCCCGCCCATTTTCAACAAGCACTTCTGGTACTCAATAAATGATTTTAAGGGGATAGAAATGATGAATGATTTCATTATCGACAAAGGAAAACGAAAAATTCCTTTTTAGTTTTTGACAATGAACACTCATATTTTGATACGCATTTTCAAAAGATCCATTGAATAAAACAGAACATCATGGGTCATGAATGCTTGTAACATTGAAATTTCTTCCTTGTCTCAATAAAGTGTGTCATTTTGGTCAACCGGCCCATGAATGTTATTCAATTAATCGATCTTTATTACACAACATAACATTATCAAGTATATTGTGACAAAAATCATAACTCCCTTTGTGTGTGTAGTCAGTGGTTGATGATTATATATATTAATATATGAAGTGGTCATTAATATTATCAGTGTTTGCACAAGTTTTAGATGCTAGAAAATCTGTCCCCTGTTTTTCATATTTGGAAAGCTCTGTTACTTTGAAAGTATGCATGTCATCCATAGCAGGGTTCTCCTTAGGATTTTTTTATAGAGTAGCGGCTAATTGCATAATATTTGCATAATTAGTTTTTCAAATATTTGCATAAAATTTGCATATAGTTTGTGTTCACCAAAAATTGACAAAACAGGGTACCTATGGAGTGGAGCCCCTCGACTGACTTTTTTTCAAATTTAGTACATCCTTACTAAGTTGCCTAAGCTCCTACCCTTGTTTAAATCCCATCTGCTACCTCCATGCTCCATTAAAGAAAGGGTAGCAGAGTAAAATATATCGTAACAGATGGTAAAACTGCTCAGATCAAAGAACTATTAAAAGATGTAAAACAATGAGGCATAGAAGTTCCCGTGACAGCATCGCCAGGAAAATACTACGTTTTTTCAGTACGTTTATCAGGGTTCTCTGATCCGGCGCACCCCCGGTACCAAAATAGAAGAGTCCCACTCTGATGTCACATCCGCCATTGTTTACAGTATTTTCACTCACGCACGCGATGTGGGTTTTCATTCTCTTCATATGCATTTTCATTTGGTTAAAGCAATTAACACTCCATCTGTTAAGAGTTTTTACCACTGACTATAACAATTTTCATTGCTATGTTGCTGTTTTCACAAGATACTGACCGTTTGATCTTGGAAAGTTGAGTTGCTGTAGCCAACCCATGCCGGTGCGGTGACAGACAGTTCACTATGCTAGGCTATGCTGTTGAACGGCAGCATACATGATCAGATGATGTCTTCGTTCCACTTTACTTTTTATTTCAAGATGTGAGACAAACAGAAATTTCACCAAATCGCCACTTATGTAGCTAGGGATTGTGTAATCAGTTTGATTTTGATTTGAAAATATTTCGTCAATTAAGAGCGGAAATCGTCGCTGACTTTTGCTGTCAATTTTTTCTGTCCTTTTAATAGCTTTACAATTTCTTTGGATGGGTCGGTGCCGGTACCGTCAAGGGCCCACCACAAGGGACGTGTGAACTTGTTCTGTTGTTAACACTATTCATACAAATTGTAAGGAGTAAATAACTAGTGACATTGTAAAACAAGAAGCTACGAATAATCTGTCTTCCTTTTGTGTGATCGTACGGACGTCGACCAGTAGGTGCCATTGTGAACATTTTGCCGCTGAACCTCATAGCGTTGCGGGTAACAATGATAGGGTCGCGGTGAGATCGAAAGCGTCGCGGGCTTGAACGATAGCGTCGCGGGCCGCGACGCAGTTTTGGGCTGGGGAGAACCCTGCATAGGTACTGTGTGATGCCTCTATAGCTGCAGTCATTATGCCATGTTCATCTTTTAAATTCTTTTAAAACAACCACTGATCAGAACATTTGGCAGTCTGTGGTTTCGCGCAAACTTTGTCTCATTATAACTGCAAATTTAAGTACGCAAACTGAGACTGGTGATCCTGCTAATGTTTTCTTAGAGACAGTTAGACTTTTAAAATGCTGCAGATGATCATCATTTATTTTTTGTCTAGATAAACGTTTTCGTCTTGGGACTGTGCACAGCATTGTCTCTGGATCATCAAAGAAAACTATCAGTATTTATAACATTTGCTTAGACAGTTTCTTGTAAAACATTTTGAAGGAAACCTATTAAACCTATTAAACCTATTTGTAACTGCCCGCTTCCCTCGATCCGCTTCAACCGTCCATTCAGAAAGTTGACAACATGTGAGTGTTTGGGTGTCTCGAAACTACCGTAATGCATGACACACCAGTACTATACGAGAGTACACGGACCCGGGGATCTTTAAACCTTTCCGCGCACGCTCATGTTATCACAGGTCAAAGTCCAAAGTTAGCTATCACCATGTGTCGATCAACGGCCGATGATCAGGGCAGAGTATATTTTGAACGACGAGATATGACAGTATTTTCCCAGATTCATAATCTTGACCGAAAATTAGGCTTCAAAAATAACAAAATTGTTCGTAAATGGCCGATCGGGCATTTATTTTTTTTCGTAAATTTTCATTTTTGTTCGTAATTTACGAACGTTACGAGCGACAGCGAGAGCACAGATTCAGATAATGTTTTAAACTTTGAGCAGGTTGCCATTAAATCCATGATGGCAGGAAATTAAAATTATACAATGGGTATTTATTAATCAGAACAAGTATAATGTTTCATATACACATGATAATGGTAGAACTAGAGATTGAGAGTTAGGCCTTTAGAGATACCAATTACTACTAGCATATGATTTTAAGAATTAGTTTACATGGATAGTTTGAGAAGTGAGCACTCTTATCAATATATAAACAGCATTTACTAATAATCACTTAAGGGAGTAAGTGTACATCATCTTTCTTCTGTAGGGCTCTCCGCGGTCGTAGGTTTGTTACTATATATAGCTGGAAGTATGCGACATTGAGTTCTGCTGTTATAAGTAAATATATTAATATTGTAAAGAGCTTTTTAACAAGTTTTGACCTGTGTGGTTCATTGTTTAGGATCCTGACAAGTATATCGCAATGTACAATAAAGTCTTAGAGTATTTGACCTCTGTGATAACCTCAGATGACCTCAAGAGTGTGTCCTGGCCTGTACCGGAATTTACAAAATTGCATGTAGAGCCAGGTGAGTTGAAATGCGCCCTCTACTGGCAGTTATTGATGTTTTTAATGATGGAGAAGAACAGCATGCTCTTTCATAAAACATCGTCTTGCTTGTAATAGTGCTATACAGTGGTTTGCGTTGATGCATTGGCATTAGACGAACTAGATATATTGTCTAAATCGAGGTGTTGCCAACACTGTCAGGTGCAATTAACAGCTAAGCAGTAACATGAGTCGATCATAAAGGAATTAATTCTGCAAAAGTTGAAACATTGTCTAGCAGGAGATGAGACGTATTCTAAACAACAACACCACGTATGTCTACGCACTGTCCAAGTCATATCACTTGCTTTCAGGTGTAGTTGTTTTGACTACATCTGACCCGCTGTAAGACAGTGTTTCAACTTTGGCAGAGTTGATTCCACTGTGATCAACTTGAATTACTGTTCAGCTGATAATTACACCTGACAGCATTGGCAACACCTCAATTTAGACAATATGTCTACTTCACGTAATGCCAGTGCGTCAAAGCAAACCACTGTAATGTCATATGTTTGATAATTATTCAACAGTTTCAAACAGGCTCCGTACACTCCTGAAAATTTCTTTGACAGTTCTTGAATTTTAGAGCCTCCTAAAAATCTTGAAAAATTAAATTGAGTCCTTGAAAATTGATAATCCAACCACAATTTTCAAAAATGGCAAGATGCATCAATGGTCAGTCGGGATACTGTTAAAATAATATATTAAAATGATACATTGTAAAAATGATACCAGCAAAAGAAGTCTTTGAAAACTTGCTGAAAAACTCCTTGAATTTTAAGTTATTTTCAATGTACATGTATGACCTTGTTCAAAAACCAATTTCTGGGATATGTAGTCCTTGTGCTTTTACATTCCTTTGTGCAGAGATTTTCACTGATTTACCTGCAAAGTATAATAGATAGCGAGAGAAAGTGATTTGATTAACCCTTTGAGTGCTGTATTTTTTCCCACCAAAATTTTAGTACAAAATTTCATCAATTTTTATGAACATTTCTATAATTTTCCTGATAATTTTAGACCAAATGAACACAATATTTCATTGGCCATAGTTTTTTATCAAAATTTTGGCAAAAATCTGACAAAATTTGACTGAGATATATTTTATAGGGGCAACAAAAATTTACTTTGGCGCTCAAAGGGTTAACATTATACGGGTACAAGTTGCAGATTTATAAAATTCAGTGAACTGTGAACTATTGATTTATGAGACCAAATCAACCCATAAGATTTACAAGAACAATATGCAAAATAGACTTACACAGTGCACAGTTATCTAAAAACATGTAAGGTGTGTATGAATTTGAAACACATTAGTTCAGTGTTTCTGTTATGAACAATATTGCCTTGATAAAGCTTGGAACCCTCATCGAAGTCAATGCAGATTTACATCTGTGCCATGGCTGTTTGTCATACAGTATAGTGACTGTATGACAACCAACAACTGACAAAAAGCATCCTTGCAACTAACAACGTGCAATTATAATATTCACATCTTTATGAATGCATATTCTTTTGCTTTGCCTTTTGTCCACAGAGTTACCACGCACTGGTTGGAACTCCATCGAAGAACTCAACCAACTCAAATATCAACTACAGTCTTGCCTTCTGCCAAGTCTGTCGTCACTGCCAGAGACAAGTATGAACAATTTTAATTATGTTTCGCGAAGTGTTTGAAGTTTAATAAAGTTGATATCTAGTTTATGAGAGACACCCTCGGACTTCAATCGTTTATTCTTTAAATCTAATTCTAATTTTGTTCTGATCCCATGGCTTGCTGGATGAATATACTTTTAAATTAAAGAAACCTTGCATTGACAAATTTAGGTAATTTCACCATATTTTCTCAAAATGCACAAACTTTTGATGAAGTTCAAATTTAACACTCACATCACAACTTTTTTTTCATGCTCATTGCCACCACTATCAATTCTTATCCACTCTTGTCTATCTTCCATTTCTCAAAATAGGTCACTGGGCAGATGTCTTGAAGTATGTATTTGCATATGTAGAACAGTTACCAAAGCCAGGTTGCCAGGGGAAAATTGCATTGTTGTCAAGGTGTGTGGAACTTTTAGTCACATTTTATTTTGCAATCTGAAGCAAGCGGAATTACATATATTTATCAGACCTGGGATTATGATCCTGTTTTGAAGTATCAAATGAGTAACCAGTATTTTGGTAATAAATACAGTAATCAAGGCTGAAAAAAATATCTTGTAAAATCCTCATGTTAGGCCAAGAAAAATAAAAAGTTTGTTTCTCATCAAAAAACACGAAAACAATATAGGAATGCATGCAGAGATAAATGCACAGCAGTGTTGCTTTAGTATTTTTCATAGCAACAGTTCTGTGGTTTGACTTTTAATTCAGCAATGCACAATTTGGACAGCTTAATATAACAGTGATATATGTGTACAGTTCTGAATGGAATGTTAGTGTCAGTTATTTTGTTTACAGTTCTGTTTTATACAGCACTGTGTTATGCACTATTGTCGCGTATTTTTGCGGGTTTTTTCATTTTATTTCCTCATGAGCAGAAAAAACAAATGTTGACGTGGCGGGTCTGAATTGACGCGCGCGAGGATGAGAAACAAACTTTTTATTTTTCTTGGCCGTTTAGTGTTTTTTCTCCATTCATACACTTCAATTTAGGTCCAGTGAACTCAATGGACATTTTTCAAACAAGAATATTGAGAGAAAATTATAACTTACTGAAAAATTTCAAGTTCTTCAGAGAAGACATTAGAATTGTATATAAACTGTCCTGTGTTTGTAACCTTTTTGATAATCTTCAGGATAAAGTGGTTGCTAAATAGGGCAAAGGAAGAGTATGAGTATTCAGATTTACTGGCCGAGCCTGGTGCCTGTCCTATATCCCTGTGGAAGTATGTGCCCTGGAACCTGATTATAGAAGCTTGTGTTGGACATGTGATCAGCAGTATTACCAAAATATCCTCAGGTAAAGATATATTGAATTGAAACATTTTATCAGCTCAATCTATTACATAATTTTTGTTCTTAATAGGTATGGTTAGTCCACCATAACTTTGCTTTAGACCAAACACAGTCAAACAGTAAGACTTTAGATTTGAAACTATGAATTATAACTATTGGTGCGACAAAAATTGGTATTGTGTGGCATTCACTCCTGCATTTTACTGAAATACCATGAAATTTGTTTATATTAAATATGCACAACCTCACGGGAAGAATAAAAATATGACAATTTTGGAAAAAATTAAAATTTCAATGTCACAAACACAAGATTGTGACGACTATATGTACTCCCCAAGCTTCAAACTGAGTTTGCACATGTAGAAGGTCAGCATTGTAAAAATTTGTGAATGCAGATATCTGTCCCAAAGGTGCTTCTTACCTTAATATATGCATGTAATTATGAAAACGTTTGTTTCAATCAATCTCGTCACCCTTTTTAATTGCCCACATATTCTGTGAAGGTATCTATAAAAATTTGGCTGAAGAAAGATAAAAATAATTATATATTTTACTCCTAGATGACAGATTGGAAAACAAGACTGTATGGGTTTACTACCATCAACAAAAATTGAGGAAGTTCTGCCCACCTGTGTTGCCCCTGGTAACTGCAGCAGACTTAGCAAAGTAAGTGTTTCACTTCACACAGACTCTCTACAAGTCTTGGCAAACCCATCATCTTGTAGACTAGCTTGCCTGTCATTTAACCCTTTTGCCAGTATGGTTTGGCCCAAGCCCAAGGTTATAAATGGTGTTTGTGGACCTGTTCATTAGGAATTGGGGGTGAACAGGTGAAATTCCTCATTTATACTCTGTTTTGTTGGAGAATAACTTCTCTGAAAATATAAGCAGTCTCCATGCTTTCTACGATGACAATGAGAATCAACAAAAGAGTGGTTTAAGAACATCTCGCATGAAAATTAAGGTGACTGTATAACCTGCATTACAGGATGTAAATGTTCACTCAAAGTGAACACATTTCAAGGCAATTTATCATGCAAAGAGCAAAACAATGTGTCCAATAATAGTTCAGTGTATGGAACAATGAATGTAGCACTATAAGAGAAGGTGATTTGTATCAGTACTGTTACCCTGTACAATTAAGATGACTGCATAAGGGGCCAGGGTTAGGAAGAAGGTTAGGGAAAGTGTGCTGTGGATAAATATCCACAGGATAAATCCTAGCGCCAGGTGATTGGCAAAATGTTCAGGGGTCTATAAACTGGGAATGAAAAATATGGATAGTCAAGCAAAGGAGTACTATGATGTGCCAGCTTTTTCACCCCTTAACCCTTTCATCACCATGGTTTGGTCCAAAGCCATTGTTATTAATGGTGAGTGTGGACGTGTTTACAGGGAATTGGGGTGAACAGGTTAAGTACAGAGACCCAACAAAACCACCGTAAACAGTGAGGTCAAACCGAAAAAGCAACATTTACAGGGTAGCACAACTTGACCAAACTGACCTGTTCTGACTGTGATAATATTTCTTCCAGCCTAAATAAGATGTCGCCAGTACCAGATGAGGTAGTGCCAAACGGGACACTGGCAAATGAAACAACGGAAGACAAGCCAGAGAGAACAACTACCTTGCTCAGTAGAAGTGAAAGCCCACAGCTTGAGGAAACCATGCTGTCAATGAAAGATCTTGAACAGCAGATGTCTGAAGAAAAGGCACAGATGAGCAGGTAAAAGTTTCACCCTTTCACCATCATGGTTTGGCCCAAAGCCATTGTTATCAATGGTTACTTTGGACATGTTGACAGAGAATGGGGGTGAAGGGGTTTACAAAGGCTGATATTTTATATTTCAACATAGTTTAGAAGTAACCTGAAGAAGGGAATGTACTTATTTTCTGAAACTAAAAATGATGACAAAAAATGATGAAAATTTTCTGAAGAGTTGCAGCTACCTGTCTGTTTAAATTTTGAGACAGCAAAAATGATGCCTGTTATTCAGTTATGGTCACCACTTCAAATTGAATAAGTTCAGCTTCATGCAAAAGGATGTCTACAGCCATTTTCACAAAATATGTTGTGGTATAAATATTCTCTGTTTGACACCTTGTTTTCACCATTTCAGTTACAATGAGCAGTTACAAAAATGGCTACACGGAGAGACGTTTGAACCACTAACACCAATCACACCGATAGCTCAAATCCAACAGGTAAGTAGATGTACCATGCACCAGTGTAACCTGCATTGTGACATGTGATGTATTTGAATTTGCCGCTTGGTGAAGGCAGACCAGCAGGCTTTTGCATGTGCCTTTTATGGTTAGTTCCCACAGATGTAGTCCGGGGGGGATACTTGTAGATTGGACTGTGTCCATCCGTGAGTCTGTTCATGCACATATCTCAAACATGCCCGGGCCAATTTCTTTAGAAACATAGCACAAGGATAATTCACTGGGCAATATATTTCAAATTTGACTCGGGGATGTTACACCAAGCTTTGCGTGATGGTCCTTGATTTTATTCTTGATTTCAAAAGGGGGTAGTTTAAAAATTTCATTACGGAAAGTTTGAGCCAAAGTTTAAGTCTTTCGATTTTGAGATGCATACTACCTGAAAATCTGGAGGCATTAAATAGACATTTAATATTTTCCTACGCCAAGCCTATGAGTGAAACTATCGTATGATAATCTCAGTGTTCAAATGGACACCCTCTGCAAAACGGACAGTCCTCCCACATCTTATCTAGATTGGAGCGCGCTCCCTCTCTCTCTCTCTCTCTCTCTCTCTCTCTCTCTCTCAGTCACTCACCAGAGATTAACTAAATAATTTATTGTTATCATTGCACCACAGGACACACAAGCAGAGGCACGCAGATCACCTGTCTATGGTGGAAGTATCGCAGAGAGACTGCGAGAACTTGAACAGCGACTCGGCCAGAGCAAGAGAGATGAAAGAATCATGGAAATGAATCTAAGTTCACTGAGCAATTATTAGCATATGCAAATGTTTATTGCAACAGTTTACCTGTTTCTCTCATCCATGGTCAACAAGGATAATGTTAGCCCTCTACTGCCATTGGCTGACACAGAGCCAGGGACCATGAATACAGAGGCAGGGATTATGAACATATGTCATTGTTGTCATTTTCAGCTAATGCAGTTGGCTGATGCAGAACCAGGGACTATGAATACAGAGGCAGAGATCATGAACACATATCGCTGTTGTCTTTTTTAGTGGATGTCATTGGCTGATACAGAGCCAGGGACCATGAATACAGAGGCGGAGATCATTAATACTTAATATATGTTGTTGTTGGCATTGTCAACAAATTGCAAATTACTTGCATGAATTATCATCTACATATGAATGCTCATATGAATTACAATTCTTTTGGATATAATTGTATTTTGCCATACTTTTTCTATGAATATTAAATGAGAGCAGTGCACAGTCCTGTAGAGCATCAGTTAATGTCTAACGTGTGTTTTATGAAGTTCATTGCCAAAATCACGTTTAGTGGCTCGCTTGCAATAAAGGGAAAGTTCAGTTCACAGTAACCTAGAAATTGAACCAGCCCTCAGCGTTATCCTCGTCATTTTAAATCACAATAAAGAGTTCTTTCCCGTCCAGACCAACACGTGCAATTCGTAAAGGTATCAGTAGATACTATGCTTGGTATTTCTTTCAGAGAGATGTATTGGCATTGTACAGCTGTCCTTGAACTTCAGAGTATAGACTCTCTAACAACTGCTCATGGACTTCACAGTGACCCTGTCCCACTGTCCTGTACATATCAACAATTAGGCTTCAGACAGACAAGCTCCAGCACACTTTAGAAGCAGGTTTGGCCGCACAATCACCTAGCTTGCTGTGTAGGTTTTGCACACCTGAAACTGCATGGCACAGAACAGGATTGGGGTCAAGAAGAGGCTGTGACAGAGACTAAATCAAAGTCCTGCTGAATTCCAACCTTTGAAAGTCACATAGTTTGTAGGTGATCAATGTCTGTCAAGGTCTTCATTCTAACTGCATTGAAATCAGAGCTGAAATTTCCATGTAACCAACAATCATACATCACTTCCAGTACATTTGGGAGTAGCACACTTGAGGTCGAAGAACGCAGGGTCACATCCTGCTATCGCAGAAATCAGAGCTTGTCTGAGGGTGCTTTTCATTGTCTATAAAAAACATTCCCGCCTAGGATAATGTTCCATCGTCCTACAGCGTCGGATGGGCCCATTATTCTTCAATTTTGCCATAGAATCAGAAAGTGAAGTGAGACACCAGCTTGGTATGATGAGCAGAAGGTCCTAAGTCCCTTTGTTGTAATAAAACCACAAATTCAACCTCAACATAAGAAGAGAATCCTTTGCTATACCCCGTACCACTGCATATATACACTGTATCACTGCATATATACCCTGTACCACATCATGTATACCCTGTACCACTGCATATATACCCTGTACCACTGCATATATACCCTGTACCACTGCATATATACCCTGTACCACTGCATATATACCCTGTACCACATCATGTATACCCTGTACCACTGCATATATACCCTGTACCACTGCATATATACTCTGTATCACTGCATATATACCCTGTACCTCTGCATATATACCCTGTACCACTGTATACTCCGTACCACTGCATATATACCTTGTACCACTGCATATATACCCTGTACAACTGCATATATACCCTGTACCACTGCATATATACCCTGTACCACTGCATATATACTCTGTATCACTGCATATATACCCTGTACCACTGCATATATACCCTGTACCACTGCATATATACCCTGTACCACTGCATATATACCCTGTACCACTGCATATATACCCTGTACCACTGCATATATACCCTGTACCACTGCATATATACCCTGTACCACTGCATATATACCCTGTACCACTGCATATATACCCTGTACCACTGCATATATACTCTGTACCACTGGATATATACCCTGTACCACTGCATATATACTCTGTACCACTGGATATATACCCTGTACCACTGCATATATACTCTGTACCACTGCATATATACCCTGTACCACTGCATATATACCCTGTACCGCTGATATATACCCTGTACCACTGCATATATACTCTGTACCACTGCATATATACCCTTTACCACTGCATATATACCCTGTACCCCTGCATATATACTCTGTACCACTGCATATATACCCTCTACCACTGGATATATACCCTGTACCACATCATGTATACCCTGTACCACTGCATATATACCCTGTACCACTGCATATATACTCTGTATCACTGCATATATACCCTGTACCACTGCATATATACCCTGTACCACATCATGTATACCCTGTACCACTGCATATATACCCTGTACCACTGCATATATACCCTGTACCACTGCATATATACTCTTACCACATCATGTATACCCTGTACCACTGCATATATACCCTGTACAACTGCATATATACCCTGTACCACTGCATATATACCCTGTACAACTGCATATATACCCTGTACCACTGCATATATACCCTGTATCACTCACTGCATATAGTGAACATCACAGAGGAAATCAAGGAGGACAAATAAAAAACAAGTTCCTGATTATTCTAATATAAATATATTTTTATTCAAACATTGGGAAAAGAATTCCATATAAGATGATACTTCTATGAATCGTACAGCCTTACCAATGTGTTTTATATGCTTGCCTGCAAATCCATCGAAGCAACTTTCTAATTAAAGGCCAAGATTATGTCTATTGAGTTATTTCATGATGCAATTAATAATTGTGTCAGTATTGGTCTAAGTTTTTTTCTATTTTTGAATATAGGAAGTATTATAGTGATAGCGAGAAACCTGCTTCACAAAAGATTTTACAGCCTCATGGTAGAATCTAGTCTCGGTGACCCAGACTCTCTGCTGGTTGCGCTGTCGCTTCTGCCCGGAAAAGAGACAGCACCCCCAGCAGAGAGTCTGAGTCACCGAGACCAGGTGGAATCATGGGCAGTCGTCCCCGTCCCCCCTCCCCCTCCCCCAGGCTCCTACTCTCTATGGTAGAATGCACCCGGGGACATTTTTGGGACACTCGAAATTTTACAATACTTAGATCTGCTGTTTGTGTGAACTCATTTTGACACAAGTAGAGCAAAGTTGCAGTGTTTTTGTTGTTATGAAATTGAAAGTTTTGTTTCCAAATACAATATTTCCAGGAAATAATGGTCATTTGTTAATTTCAAAATGTTTCTGTGAATTTAAGGTAATTTATTTCTGTAACCCCAAAGTTTGCACGGTGACCCTAGATTTTATTCTTGACTATTAAAGAAAGAGAATGGTTTAAAGTTTCGCTGAGGAAAGTTTTAACAAGATTTTACAGCTGTCACTCTCGAGGCGCTATCTTAAATTTTGAGAAGTGATATAATTATTCAAAAAAAATTGTCATGTAAATGCGATGCTAAAAAGACTAGGAATTCACAAAAAAAAGTTCTGTATTTGGATGCTTGTCGAATCATCCACGGCTTCAGATATTCTGAAAATGGAATCAGAACTTGAGCTGTCTTCAGCACAGTGCGGCAAACTGCCGTAAATGAAGCTTGCATTTGTTGGAATGTGAAATCCTGAAATCGAATTGTTCTCCGGGCATGAAATATTCTTCGTTAGATTTTCAATGATATTGTGCAGTTTGTCTCGTTCATAGGTAACTTTACTTTTAGAGCAACTGCTCCGTAGGAGATCCAGCGTCTCTTTTCAAGAGCTGTGGTGACCCGGATTGCGCCTTAAAAACTTTGCCAATTTCATTGGCCACGTTTGGCAGTCTCAGATCGTGGAGCGCCCTCTCAAGAGTCCGCGTTTTCAGTTTCAAGTACGTGTCCGAGGTATCTCGCCAGCACTGCAACAGCGCCATCATCTTGTAGTTGGCGGTTATTGCGGGACTCTGTTCCAGCTTCAGTAGAGTTGCATTGCTTATTCCTAGCTTTCCGCCCAGGCTGAAGTAGTATTTCGGGTCGAGGAGAGTTGATATTGAAAACAAATTGTCGTCACTCAGATCTTCAGCGTCTGAAATAAGAGATAAACAGTTGTAAATCACATTTTGTCCATGGAGGGATTATAGGCCAAATGAAAAAAAAAAACGTTTCCGTTGACGCGACCTACCCTATTTAAAACTGTCCGACACCTCACTTTCTTGCTTTTTCAACTACCATGCATGATTTTGCTATATTTTGCTGATTTTTGATAGGTCGCATTCAATAAAAAATAAAAATAAAAAGTTCGAAGAACAATTCAGACACAATTTAACACTGCCTCATGGGTACAATATCCTCAGAATAGTTTGGTGAATAAGACCTACATTTACCCTTATGTATGTAGTACTTGTTTGGCCTTTACCTGTTGTATGTATCTCTGGCGCCGTCAGGGTTTTCAGCCTCGCTTCCGTAGTTTTAGCATCAACCTCCGCCACGTCCGCTGCGTGCAGAGCTTTCAACAACCGGTCTGCCGTGCCCTTTTCTTTGCTCTTTCGTTTCCACAACAACAGCATCTGATATCTCTGTTCCTGCTCCGGGAAGTACTTGGTCTCTATTCGTTTTCTTTCGTCCTCCCCGATTCCAAGTTTCTGAACGACTAGGGCGTACTCGTTGTCGCGCAGCAGGGTGGCCATTTCCCGCAGAAATTTTCTGTCGAGATCGTCCACGTATTTATCGTCTGTGAAGAGAGTAAAGAGTGTTCTATTAAACACCAATTTACTCATCTATGAAAATTGCGAAATGAGGACGTCACAATTTTTCCAGAGAACACGATTGGAATTAATTTAGGATAATTAGATCTTCACGTTTTTCAAACTTCTCAAAGGTGTTAGGTGCCATATAGCTGAATGTTGCTATATTACAAATTAATTATAAAAAGAAGTGTGTGATTAAAAGAAAAGTGATGAGCTTACATTTGCGGTTAAAAACGACCTTACTTCACAATCCAAGTATCCCAAAATTAGTTCCAATCGTGTTCCGAGTTTACATGTAGCAACATTCACTGTGAGAACATTAACTTCAACGAGATACAAATATGATTAATATTGTTACATCTTTGCGTTGACTGTTCAGAAATTAAACATCTGCAATGCTAGTGATTTTTTTCTTCAATTTTCTCTCTCTCTCTCTCTCTCTCTCTCTCTCTCTCTCTCTCTCTCGTATCCAGTTGTCGAGTAAGTCATTATGTGTAATTTATGACCAAGATATTAAAACCCTAAGAGACATGACCAAGATATAATGTAGTTATGCCTCCAAATAAGCCAAAAATAAGTATTTGGAGCACATCGAACGCCGTCGTGGCGATCAACGTACTGCGCAGACTATTTTGGTCGCTGTTGCTGTGAAGAACAGCACACGTATAGGTTCCACACATACAGACACATACTTGGTCAACTTTTTACAAAATGTCCTTGCCAACAACTTTCATTATTTTATGTCTATCCTGCTTACTTTGGCGAAAAACTACAGAGACATCGGTCGTTCACTACCTGCAATATTCTAAAAGTCGCGTTACATCACAACATGTTGTTAATGGTTTGTATGGCATGGCGAATGATTACTGGAAACATAATTAGTACCTGCCCAGATTGTTGATAGGTAAAATGTCTGTGGTATGTCTAAGGTACATATTTCCTCCACTAATCGCTCAAGTGTTTTGACACAGGGCGATTTGTAAGCCACCTGTAAAAGCCGTTTTACGTGTTTGCTTTTACGTTTTGTCCGTAGAATGTTTATCACATTCCTTCTTGTTTGTTTGATGTTCTTCAGACTTGCAGGAATGTAAAAGAGGGAAGAAATATTGATTTCTACCCCGAGTGATTATTTTCATTCATTTCATAATTTCAGCACTGACCTTTACAATATACTCCGGGTAATAGCCACATAATAGCTGTGGGTCCATAGCTGTGGTGTTTTACGACTTCACCCCTCCGCCACAGCTTTGGTGGGGGCGTTAAAAGTCGTAAAAGTCAAAATCAGCCGGTAAAAAGGCAGAAATTCCGTCTGAAAACACCACAGCTATGGACCTACAGCTATATCCACATAAAAGCTAGAGCTGTTGCGCATGCGTCTCTGCAATGCCATCGACGTATAGGGACAGTAGCTGTATTTTTTGAAAAATTATCTGTCGTTCTTGCTGCATAAAAGAAATAAATTTTCTAATTCTTCTTCATCACGCATGTTGGAACACAAGAATATAAATATGAATGGAAGAAATTTAACCGCATGGACTTTGGCGCCAAAGTTAATTATATGCAAATGTATGCAAATGAGTACGTCGCCATTGAAATTTCCATAGGAAATTTCGCTATCTTGAAAACACTCGCCGTACGTTTGTATTTAACGTCCAACAACAGGTCTGCATTGATTAAAATGGGTTAAGCCTTCTGTAGATCAATTATTTTTGGAAACAAGTCACATTGGTGCGATTTTTTGAGTTATATTTTTTGCCAAATGTTTATTTTTGAGGTGCGTAAATACTTTCTGGCGGGTCTGTATCATCTTAGCTAGCCTTACCAACACGATGCATTATGCCTTTTTTTTTAATTATTATTATTATTACATCAGGCATTTCGTCATGGGAAATGAACGAGAAACTGACTTCATAAACAGAAGGAAATGCTGGAAGATTGTCAAAGTTTATGCATAGATGTGGACTTCGGTTTCACGAAATGTGAACAAACGTTACCTATCATGAATTGACTCGAAAAATGTGATATCGCCTTTCCACTTGGTACAGGTTTACAGCGCACGCTCCATACACCACGGATTGCGGTCGTGACTAACAATTCAGTATTATCACGGACTTTCACAGATCGATGCACATTGTCGGGAGACAGTCATGTGAGGACATCCAAAGGCTTCGAAAACAGTGATAGATCATGTTTCATCATGATTTCTCTCATGCATCGATGAGTTGCATAAAATAAAGTTGCGGTTCCGTGTAAAACAGCCGCTTCTTTGTCAAGAGGCATACTGGACTCCGATGAAGGATACGAATAAACAAATACGAATAAGCCTTAGGACGTTGGCCTTTTCACGTTTTCTTTCTGTCATCAACGTGTTGGGTAAATGGTTTCCTTGGCAATAATCAAGATGCCGCATTTCTGCAAATATGCATTATGCGGCTGTCAACAAAGCCTCTCTTTCGTGACTGTGAACTTGTCATTGCAAGATAATAGTGTAGGGAGACCGAATTCCCACGAAATCGCTCCAGTGCTCACGAATTCTGTGAGTCGAATTTCACGAAGAAAACTCGAGAATATCAGTAAAAATCCGTTTGTGGTGCGTTTAGAATGATTGAAGTTTTATAGTTTCTGTGTATAGTCTCCAGTGTTGTTCAACTGGCTCTCCCAAAGTCTTTATCTGCAGCATGAGGGCAAAAACTATACACTGACTGCTTCCCCCTCGAGTCATTGCACTTATAGCAATAGCCTATTATCTGCCGAGGCGCCAAAATCACCGCGGTCATGAGAAATCTTAAAATTGCTGCCAGTATGAAAAGAAATATGGAGAACAATAGAAATGAATGTTTGTAAAAAATCACTTGGTCGAAAACCTGTTTTGTTCGAATTCCGTGAAGCATCACTCACTCCAACCAAGTTATGGCCGATCGATAGGTAATTGCCGTTTGTGTTGAGTTTGAGCATGCTGTATCTATTTACAGCGCGATTGTATTATGCGTATCAACTGATATCACTCCCCTGTTTGATTCGATATTCGATTATTTTGTTTACTTGCTGTGATTAGCTCGGTATATTGATTGTTGCTTCTGTGCAACCATAGACCCTAGCTCGAGAAAAACGTCGTCCTCGGTGAGTCTATGGTGCCAACAGTGACGCCTTACACTTATGTTTCACGTAAATGTGCTGAAAATGGCGCGCGCGTTTTACAGCGGCTTGACACAATGTTGCAAACTTATCAAATGGACTATTGGTGGCAAGATAACCCTACGTGCCGTGTGTGTAACACCTGTGTATATTGCACACGCGTTTTTCTAATGTCGACCAATCTGAGTTCTGGGCAAAAGTCGGAACCTTTTTCACTCAGCGCGATCAGAGGCCTTGACGCGGCAGAATGAGCTTTGCTTGGACACAAGCATGGCAATTCTCAAAGTGGCGCAGTTTCTTGCGGGAAACAAAGGGCCATTTACGACTCTCACCCTGCTGTGGCGTTTTGAGATGGACATTGTACTTACAAAAACTCAAAAGCATTACTAATAAAAGACAGGTCAATTGATTTTAATCGAGCTTGTTACAAAGGTTATCACAGAGTATATATCCGGCAGAATTCGATTTGGTCGATTGGCTTTAAGGATAGATCGACATTGCGTTCCTGTTCACAACAAACGACTGAAGTTTTGCGTCCTTGAAAAGTAGTGCATGTATTTTTACCGCACAAATGACATTTGTCTCTAAAATCATACTCGGTCAAAATAGCGTGTCGAACAGGCAAATAGGACATCGCGTGTGTTCCTAACTATAAAAACGTTTCTTTGTATGTGTGTGTAATTTTCAATTTTCGAGTCTTCCTATGCCCCGAACATGCTGGGATTTCATACGTTTAAAATAGGGTCCGATAGGAAAGGTGTATAAACCTCTTCTGAAGAAATATCCTCCACAATTGTCTTTGTATATGTGCCCTGTTGTGACCGTGAGAACTCCGTCAATATTGAGTTCAGGACACAAAGTTACACCTTTAAGTACCCTTGCGTAGTTCATGTGCGCCAAAGGTAGCTGCTTGCTGTATCTGCGGCTAGACTGCGTATATTACACACGAGTATCTTAACTAGCTGTTCTGAAGAAAATGTACAATTGGAGAAAAAATAAGTTTGTACATACCATATATCGTATGTTGTCGTTTCATCGTTAAATTTGGCGATGTCATCGTACCACTCTTACAGTCTGTGTCTGTCGGTCGAGCGAGCACTTGTTTTATGTGCGCGCTATTGTAAGGCACCTCCAGTTCACTCCCAATAAGATGACGTCACTTTCCACGGGTCCACAGAAGTCGCTGTTAATCTGTCGACACTGTTAATTGCATTGGCAAACACGCCAACCAAAGCAAATTATTTACAGGGGCCACGCATACTTACACTTTCAAGCGCAGGTCGTTATGACAACCAAGCGCAATCTTGCAAACCGCAACAGTAACAAAAGTGAGCTTGATACGCGCAATTGGCAAAGGCATTAACGTCACGCTACACCAAACTGCGAATGTCATGATCGTTTCAACCTATTGAAAACAACCACACCTTGAATTCATGGGTCAGAAATGACAGTCTGACGTGATCTGCAGCCCTAAAGCGGGAGCTCCGATTTCTGCATTTGTATTGAACCGCTCGCGATATTTAGCAACCCAAAGTGGACACTTGTCGTCACTGATAACAAACGAGAAGTTGTCGGGCTGCTAAAAGCAGTATTTACTCTACAAATAGATGGAAAAGAAATCGCTGTGAACTTTTAACAGTATTATGTCACGTACCCCATTTGCTTTATCTGGTTCTCCTCGATGTTAACTTTGCATTCTCGTTTGTGATCCATTGACCATTGTTGATAGTTGTAACATAATACAGCACACATTTTAATCAGTCGCAACCGGAGAAGGGATCTTCCGACGCCTAGGAAACATTCTACGCCCCAACAGTCGCAATATTGATATTGAAATTCGTTTTCTTTTGAATCGATAAATATTGTCAAGTATATATTTTTATATTTTTCAGAAAGTTCTTTCTGTCCATCGAAAAACATTATTACAGAAAGGAATCGTAAAAATATGTTGCAAATATTAAAACCGCATTTCTATCGTTTCTGCGTTTTGTATTGTCAAGAGCCAGCAATTGTTTGCGTTGGGAATTATAAAAATGTTGCAAAAATCAAAACCCATATTCTATCATCGATGCATTGTGTCCGGAGTCTGCACTTATTTTTGCGTTGTGTCCATGACAACTCACCGAAATTTCGTACATCGGTGTACTGCCATCAGTAGCACTTACTTGATACCTCGCCATGTGATGATTGTTCACGTCATGGATTGCGTCATCGCTTTCTGAGTGAAATGATAGCGAACGTCAATTGCCATCGGTACCGGGCAATAGCTGTAGTTCTGCAAGGCCGTGTTCTGTATGACGATAGTCACCAGAATGAGCTACTGAGTCAGAGAGAGGGGGCTGTACATTCTGTGTACTGCATACTCTTCTCTCACCATGTGCGTTGATGTGAACAGAACCTTACAGAAACTTGCTCAAAATAACCAACCCGACACATGTAGTTATGCTCTGTACGAGCGATTGGATCAGGATCAAAGACAACAAATTTAAAATCCATCAATGAATTTCATTTGATGCGATGGAAGGTTAGGCCTACTAGAGGTATAAAAACTGCCGCAAACCCATTTCGTCAGTACGGTTGGTGGTTGCATCCGAGTCCCCTGTCAGAAATTTGGTTTAACGTGCACGGGTGCTCGACTCACTGCTAAGACACTATTCGAATTCATTTATACTCAATAAACCGCAGGGAACTCATTCTTCGATATTTTTTTGCTGTTTGTTTATGCTTATTTGGTTGGTTGTTTACGAACACGTACATAGAGTAAATATCAATAGAGCTCAGTGAAAGATGAAGATGTTGCTTGTTTGAAATAACGCAACAAATAATTAAAAACAGTAAAATGAAAGCCACACGCACGCTCTGCCTAAACTTGCCTAAACTAACTCTCTGCCCGAACAAATACATACAAGTTGTACCGGAGACCGAGTTCCACGCTCATAAACATACCATGTAAATCATAAAGGTCGGTTTACCATGTTAAGTGAAGGAATGAAGGGATTGGGGAGGCGAGTATACCAACTGTAAAACCGAACTTTATGATTTCAATTTGCACGTTTATTGAGAATCAGTAAATTCGAACCGTTACATTCAGACCGAGGACTTTGCAATGAGACGAGCACCTGTGTAACGCGTAGTAAGTTGGATAAATCAAATAGTACATGTTATTGACAAAAAGGGAAGTTTTACATGAGGAGCCAATAAGTCTGCTGCAAACAGACTGAAGGGATAGCAACGCAACTTGTGATGATCTTGGAAACTTTTTAAAGCGCTTACAAATCAATTCAACACGTTAAGAACCCCTTCTTATCGCTTAAAAGTTACTGTTTGCAAAGCTAACTTTCCTCACGGGTGACAAATATCCGTAAATATCTGCTCAAAGCCTTAATTGAACTTGTCAAAGCTATGTTTAAACTATCACTGGTATTGGATTTTCCGAACGGGACTTTCACCGCTACTAGTCGGTACCGTGGCTGCCAGTTTTACAGAGAGTTGACATTGTCCGGTCGGAAATGCCCGAGGAGTCGATCTCTGTTTGACTTTCACTTTATTAAAACGGATAACAGCTGAAATTTGGGATAGCATTATCATTTTTGTTCAATAATACAAGTAGTCATACAGTCATACTTTGTCGAACATGGAGAGCAAAAGTGCTGAAAGACCTATAAAAGATGACGCATTTGACTTTAGGTGACCCATAGTAGGGTGATGGCGATGGATAGGCCGGTGCGATGGAGAGTTGCAGCTAATACCAAATGGTCCATAAGGATTGAAAGGAACTGAGAGAGAGAGAGAGAGAGAGAGAGAGAGAGAGAGAGAGGGGGAGCAGAGCACTTGCCTCTAGTCAAGTAGTACATTGATTACATTCGGTTTTACAAGTCTCAGGGAATTTGAAGAGACCATTTATTTGTTTTGGGGTTTCCTTCTGATTTGCTTAGTCTACAAGAAAGTTATTGAACAAACGAAGTGAAACCCCTTGGTTGGGTTGATTCTAGTTTAAGGGGCAGTGGGCTAAAGGTCACGGTCACTACCCTAATGGTCACCTGAAGCATTGAGGAAACAATTTCACAGGTGGGGGGGGGGGGGGCAGATAGCTGCATTTCTTTCTCAACTGTCCATCCTCTGATATCCATTACAACCATTGGACATTGACTTGCCAAGCCTTTGGGGGCAAATTTACAAGTCTATGATGACACTACGTTTAAGTTTGACCTCTCACGTACCCTCGGTCGCGTAACCAAGGACTATTGTTCAAACCTCAAAGAATGATACAAACCAAAGTGAAAACTGTTGCGGCTACTTTGATGACTGCAAGCTCTGAGCCCCCCCCCCCCCCCCCCCGAGTTCACATGACCTTTACACATAAAGTGGAAATATGTTGTGAACGGAAAGTGTGGGACCTGCTTCCAAAGCCGTCCATATTTCGCGTTATTATACTATAATCTCACCTATTCATTGCGTGCATTGCATATTACAAGCGACAGCCAAGACAGTATAGACCGCAGTAAATAAAAGTCCATAACAAATATGTAAATAAAAAGGGATACAAATATTGTACATATTACATCATAGTTTTACGCAGAAACTGTTGTTTAAAGTGGTGTAACGTAGGTTTGTACACACACAAAAAATACGAACACAGGCACAGACACGCATGGCAAACTTCCACTCAGCTAGAGAGGATGATTGGTAAAATGTGGTAAGGCGCATTAAATAAATTTTTTTGTTTGCCTTCCGCGTGCTGATAGTTTTTCCGAGAAAATTAAGAAAACAAACACAATGTTAACACTATTACAAATAAAAATATTATATTTCCGACAAAACAAATAAAAACTGAGCTTATGTTAATACACTTGTGTTTTTTGTTTGTTTTTTTCCTTGCTGTCTGGTAGATTTTTCAAAACTCCAAGTACGGCAAACGAAGAATATTCTTTATATAGCCTAAACATAATTTCATGCTGCGCTACGAACTTTAAGAGAATATTAGAACAAAATGCCTCGCATTCTACTTTAAACCATTCTACATGGTTTTCCCTCTCCTGCACCACTTCAAAGTTTTTTAACTGTCAAGGACAAAATATTGTTGGCAGAAATAATGTAAGAGCCAGAGACTATTCAATTTCATCTTCAAGGTCATTCGTGTGTTGACATGCCTTCTGCATTGACGATCACCTGTGACATTCATTGTCATTGAACAATACTGATCTACAACAATGGATACGTTGGACTTCCAGGGCCGCAACTTTGAAGATAAGATGTTAGGAGCAATTTATTTTTGTCGTGATATTGTTGTTAGGTGCGCATCAATCTATGCATGTAGTTGTCGTTAATGTCCCTCTGCGGACACGCCACAGTCAGCCCAGTGTTTTGATTACAAGCCAGCGGAAAATGGCCATGATGTTTTCAAAGGATTTCACCTTTTGGGGGTTCAGGATGTCAGGGTTACAAAACCGCATTGTGGTGTCATAGAACACAGACATAGAGTAATACCTAATGTGGAGATGTTGTTCACGATTTCATAACAATGATAGTGGTCGGGTGTGATGCCTCAGGGTAGCACTCTACCCTAAATGACTCCCCTCTCACTCATGATTGATGCAAAATGCTTTCTTTGCCAACCAATATGTAATCTTGCCATTATTTCTTCATGTGAAAGCACAGACTGCATAACTACTAAGTGAGGATTACCGGAAGCTTTCTGATTATCTGTCCATAGTGATTTCAAGGGCTGTCATTCTCTCTGCAACTACAGAAACAACAAAAGACAAAGTGCCTGTTGCACTAAAATAAAAATATACAAAGAAGTGTTTCCTTGACATCGTGAGAACTTTCAAATCAGACACAAAAGGCATAGAAAGCATAAGAACCAGCCAATTATATGAAGGTCAAGAGGTTAGAACGTCAATGACTTTACTGGTCTACATAAATAGCTCAGGGCTACAAAGAGGCGGCATCTGCAATAGTAATATCGTATGGGGTTTTTTTTGTATGATCTCTCTACAAGACAGGTACCAGCTGCTTTGGATTTCTCTTCAGTGAAAAATGCACTAAGTCACGTCTTTGGCTCGTCAACATTGTCCCTGTGATGGGCACGGCTTTCAATTACAAATTTCATTGCACCGAAAACACAATCCAGAAAACACACATACTGGCGGTGTTTCTGAACTATTATAATACAGGGCATTTCAGCCTGCACTAGGGAGTCACTCGCTGCACATACACTGAGGAGAACAACCCAAAATATTGTGAAAATAAATGGGAGCTGTCTTTCCAAAAGACAAAAACCCTGTGGTCTGAGTAACAGTTAGTTCTTTGATGCTATGAGAACGCATTTGAGAAGATTGAAAAATAAAACAAAAATTTAGCTTGTTTTGGAGGAGAACAACAGACTGGATTTTCCTCAAAAAATGACTACAAGCACAAACATTTCCATTAATGAAAAAATTATTCTTTATATAATATGAATAGTCCCATTATATAAAAATAAAATGTCTTGGTCAAAGTATACATTTTAAGGATACTACAGAAAGGCCAATGTCATTGCAAGCTACAAAATTACAGTAAATCCAAACACACTATTCAATAGCCCTTACTTTTCAAAAAGCACTGCATAATTTTAGGCTCAAACAGAACTGGAGGTAGCTCTGTTCACTTCTGTAGAGAATGGTTTTAGAGAGGTGCTGTTTTCAGCAAATGATGCAGAGCCTTCACACACACTCTCTGAGTGGAGAGACACTGCTTCTAGTGGAGGGACTGTGCTGCTAGTGGAGGGACTGTGCTGCTAGTGGAGAGACTGTGCTTCTAGTGGAGGGACTGTGCTGCTAGTGGAGGGACTGTGCTGCTAGTGGAGATACTGTGCTTTTTTGTTGAGGGGGTGTGCTTCAAGTGGAGGGAATGTGCTTCAATTTCACTGTCTGTAGCTTCTTTCTGATTACAAGGTCTCGAGAACCTTCAGTTTATCTTTTCAAAACTGGAAATTTCAGTAAACCTGAAACAGCCACCTACACTTTGCATGTATAGGAAGGCCTTTAACAGGTGCTACATGCTTGTACATTCACAGTGTGGCACGCACAAGATGAAAATTTGTAAATATTCACTGCATATTAATCACCTATATGAATGAACTTTCCATAAGTTATGCTTTCACACGTAAAAGATATCTCAGTATCTCAGATATTACTGATCAGTTTTTGCCATATTCCGGCCAACTTGGTTTATTAACTCAGCTTTATAGTGATATACCCGTACCTCCAAATTTGATCTTAGTGTGCTCAAGGAAACTGTAAACATTCTTGTACATCAAGAACAACAATGCGGGCTCAAGGTGCAGATTTTTTTGAAAACAGTAGCAAGCTACCTTTAATTTACTGATATTAGAAATTCAAAATGGCAGTAATTTGCTGTTTAATTTCCAACTTTTAAAAAGACAGGACAGAGAACACTTAATTTTTTTTCGAAAAAGTATCAAAATAAGTCCATACACGCTACAGACAGAGGCAGAAATGTGAACTTTGACCCAGCCATACATTCTGTCCCAAAGGTGACACTAAAAAGTGTGTATGTTGAATGTTAAGACCTTGTGACAAAGACATGTACAGTCCAAGGACAAGTTCACCTCATTCATCTCTTTCACCATCAAATATTGATCAAAACCCTATTGTGTTTTCTACAGAAATGCTGGACCTCTGTATTGGCTGATAGGGGTGGAAGGGTTAAAGTAGCATATGGTAAAGCCAACCATTAATGATGGTTCTCGTATCTCATTTCTGCTTATAGGCATCTTCATTCTCCGCAGTACTCAGCAAGGACTGGGCCAGCATTTCCACTGGGGAAGAAAAAAAAAATTAGCTTGTATAAGATAGGCAAAATTGTACATAAATTTGTCGGAAACAACTTTATGGGCAACTGAAACAAAGTATTTCAAAAATCTGTCGGAAATATGTGTGTAAGACATTTAACATGATGAACAGCTGCTCTAACCTACAAGAATCTCTTCAAGATATGTCAATATGTCAGTTGATAGGTTTGTGTGTGTTAACATTTCTAAATCAGAAATCCAGCGTAATTGAGTATATCAAGTGAATTTATCATAGTAATAAATGGGTTCTTGTTGACTGCCAATTATCAGTTGAGTACAATAAAAAGATGGATGCTTCAAGATAATATGATGGTTACATATTTCACAGCTAGGAAGTCAACACTTCAAGCAGATAAACAATTGACTCAAATTCGGTACAACTCTGCGCATAATTTACTGGACTTACAATGCGGAAAGGCACCCCTCTTGACGGCGTTGGCAAACAGCTTGGACAGAAAGTAATTACATTTTTTGAACTCTTCCTCCATGCTCTCCAAAGACTGCTCTCTAAAAATTCAAAAAGTGACAAAAGTTGTCAAGATTACCCTCCATAGATAAGAGCTAGACATCATGGTGTCTTTGAACTTGATATACACATAGCTAATAAGATCTGCTGAGCAGAAGATAGCCTCTTTCCCTTCAAAGGCTAAACAAAATCAAAGTTATCCCTTCTGTTTACAGAAGTACATTGGAAGTTCTCAGTGAAAGTCCAACATACAGTAAACTGTAATTAGAGATTTTCAGTTTTTTATTCCCCAACTTTTTGAAATATCAGGAGGTTAACAGGTGGTAAGGGAGCTGTCATTACTTTTTTCTGACCTCTACAGAACAATTGGTCAACTTATTTCAGGAAGGTCATCAAAACAACATGATGTTACAATGGTGATAGGGCAATATACACCTTTGTAACCATGGTGATGAGGTAATATACACCTACGTGATGGCATTGACACCAGCGTCCCATCTCTTCTGACAGTTCAGTGTCAGATTCAAGACCTTAATGATGGCCTCCCTGACGTAACCCATCTTTCGGTTGACCAGGCAGCGTTCGTAGATGGTCTTGATGTAGTTGTTGTGGACCTCGATCACCTGGTTCAGGTCCGTGGCAGTGGTCAGCTGCTGTTGGAACTCCAGGCCAGTGCTGTGTAGAATCTGCATCACAAAATACACACTCATTAACTGATTCATTCACTCATTGATAAAAAAATGAACTTCACCACACTTGCATCTGACAGACCTGAAAAAGATTCATTTCTTGAAATTGACATTCGATGCGGTGATTCTTTTCTCTTCTCTTTTTTTATCACCCATCCAACAGACGAACCCAATTACAGGATGAGGTACCCATAACCCACTACCCAGTGGAGCAATGGGGAGTAAAGTGCCTTGCTAAGGGGCAAAACACCATGCTAGACTCTGAAAGTCACCATACCATGACAGTGAGTCCATTACTCTAGACTTACTGGGTCTCAAACTCACCATCCTTTGATAGTGAGTCCAGTACCTAGCCACTGCCGCTTTTTGTGGGTGAGAAGAGATTCAATATTCTTTCTTCTTTCTGCATTTACCACTTTGCTACGAGAATACAGATTACATTTTACCCTCTCCTCCTTATTAGCATATTTATGGGTGAGAAGAGAAAAGCAGCTCCACATATTTTACTGATACGATATTGTGAATAATTTTGGTTGTACGGTATATTTGTCCTCTATTTGGGAAAACCATCGCGTAGATTTATTGCACACACCAAAGAGAATATAAAAAGACAGGTCTCAAAGTGATGTGGGCGGTGACCAGACAGAAATCTAATCTAAATTATACTATGAGGACAGATTCTTCAGTTACCTCCCCCATTCTGAGGGACGTACTTCTGAAGTTCCAGACTAACACCCCTGTTTCACAGTAATGATATCTGACCACAGTGCTTAAAAGAATAGGACTGTACAAAAACTAGGAGGTGATTTGGTGTGACCGAGAGACTCAGCCCTATTCACCCTTGTCATGATGTAATTGTGAAGGACATTCACAAAGTGCATGAGATGAACTCTCAACAGCTGGACACGGTGTGCGTTGGCTGACTGTGTTGGCGTAGGCTCCGCATGCAGGGTACTCAGAAGATCTAAGCAAGCAAAGGAAAGAGACAAAGAAATATAAGAACTACCAGTAGTAATGGCTAATGCAGGGGTACAGAAATACATGTGTTTAAAAAAAGAGCTACTCTAGAAAAATAGTTGTCTGCAGTCAATGTTATGAAATCATGTGGCATTTATGCTTGATAAATATATTTGAGGCAAACCAAATTATAACTGGACAGTTCAGGTTCAATATTGAAGTACATGAAATGGAATAAGTAGCTTACTTTTGTATCCTGTGGGCATTTGCTGGCATGAAATATAGTTCTGTTTGACCAGGATGAACAAGTTTATTGTCACCAGTCAAAACCAAACACTCGGTAGTCCTACACAACTCACCCCTTTTTTTCACAAAGAATCAAAGCTGAGTTGCGTATTTGAATTCAACTGTTCAGTTAATTTTTGACATGGACCGCCTTAAACAATATATCATTCACTTGGTAATTTTCATTTGGAAGTATTCCTCTGGCAGAATTGTACACTGGCAAATTTCATCACACTCTGATTGCCAGTATCATAATGGACATTGTTTGCTTTGTAATTTTTATATGGAAATACTCCTTGACAAGAATTGTAATGAGATTAATTTCACTGACCAGTACCCACAGCAATCTAAATCTCACCTGTAAATCTGAGCTGGTCAAGGCAGTACTTAGCTCTCTTCACTTGTAATAGCAGAGAGAAAATTTCATTGTAAATCCGCTGACATCTGTCATTCAACACAACATCTATGGGCCATGGAACCTTGAATCAGGGTGGAAAAAACAATGCCTTTATTGCTTTTGCTGCAAAGGGACTTAAAAATTACATTCTGACACACCATGACAGAAACAGTATGAAACCATTATCATCAAACTCAGGAGTGTAGTCAGCTTAATGAGGTACAGGACAATAGTAGGTGGGAAAATAGAAGACAGTTTGTTGAGTTAGTCTTGCAAAGTCAGCATACTAGATTAGAGCCCTTTATGTGAAAAAGTAAATGTCCCTTAATGTAGAATCTGCCTCAGAGACAGATATTTGGAATCTAAATTTTTCACAATTCTTGTCTGATCTTCCACTTGTAGGGGTTCATTTTAAAGCTCTCAGAATACAAAACATTTTCAATGTCATAGTTTTTCGAAAATAAAAAAAATTTAGAGTTAACACAGGGATGACGGCCATTTTGAATTTCAAATATTGCTAAATGTTAGGTGATTAGTTTTTCTAGTACCAAACTTTGCACAGTGACCCCTGATTTTTATCATTGATATGGTAAGAGAATGATTGAAAGTATCATTGAGGAAAGTTTGAGCAAAAGTTTTTGAGTCTTCACTTTCAAGACATGTGATACCTTAAGACGACAAGCCTACCAAGTTAAAACTCTACTGAGTTAAAACAACCTCTGTCACAGAGATAGCAGACATGAATTCTAATCTCTATCACAGTGAATACATAAATTATGAAATCTTTGATCAGTACCTTGTAGTGTAATGTTAAACCATCCAAAGCATTTATCAGTAGTCTGCCTGTCCTACCGACTGGTTCCACCGATACTCTCAACCTGAAATATAGCATAAACAACTGTCTCACAATCAGTTCATTAACTGCGAAGTAGAGCTAAAGAAGAGTAGAAAGAATAAAGAAATAAAGTTTCTCAGAATCGCCGCTTCTACTTAAGCCAATTTGGATACTTTTATTTTTTATTTTTTTTGCAAATTGCAGAAATATACAATTGCAAGTATTTTAGTGCTGACAGGCGTTGTGCATATCTTTATGTTTTGGGGGTTATTTCTGGGAGCATGTATGTGGAAATGTTCCGATTTTGCTCTGTCAACACTGCCTGTGTTTGTAATTCCTTTACTATTTTGGACAGTTTATCTAGACTCCGTGTCATCTGTAACAATGTAACTCTTGAGAGATTTTGCTGGTTGGTAAAAAAAAATTTGAAAAAAATTCACTTGCCGTGTCTGTAGCCTTGCCAAAAAAAATCTGAAGAATAGTAAATTTTGGGGCTTGACCTCCATCTTAAAGATACGCAGGTCAAGTAAAAAAGAGCTGGTGTGTACTCCAAGGCTATGTGAAATTCTACGTCATACTGGGAAGGGGGTGCTGAAAGGGTGAAATGGGAAGGTAGACTTCTATACAGGGAAGTTGGAGTACAGGGCTTGCGTTGGACACAAGATGAAGGCACCCAGTTAAAGGGACAAAGTCGGCCATTTTTCATGGATTTTGTTCGATACGAGATAATACTTATAGTGTTTGACATGTTGAAAGATACTGAATGAATGGGTGACCATGCCTATATTCGACCCCGATTTTAGACATGATACATGAAACCATCGCAAAAATGAATTATTGATCATGATCATTAATTCATTTTTGGCGATGGTTTCATTTAATTTGTCTAAAACCGGGGTCGAATACATGCATGATCACCCATTCATTCAGTATCTTTCAACATGTCAAACAATATAAGTAGTATCTCGCATCAAACAAATATTAATGAAAAATGGTCGACTTTGTCCCTGTAAGAGAGAGAACGTGAACGTATGACAAGTCACCTGTCAATGTCCTCGGCATGGTGTGCCTGCAGTGCTTCCTGCAAGGCTAGATTGAGGTAGGTCACGTCCTGCCAGTGTTCTTGCAATCTCAGCTTCTCAAAGACTTCGGTGTAGAAATCATACATGGTGTCACCAGCCTCCATCAAGAAGTAACCCTGCAAAGAGATCATCATTGTTAACCTTTGTTTCATTCACTTGAAGGTAAGAATGTATGCAGGGACAGACATTCAGACTCGCAAATTTTTCTTCACCTTTTCTGATCTACAGCTAGTGGGAGTTCATTTTGAAGCTCTTGGAGAAGGGACTGTCTTCACTTGTCTTAGTTTTGTGAAAAATTGAAAATTTAATTTTTCTCCGTAGTGTGAACATAGGAATGACGGCCATTTTGAATTTCAAATGTCAGAATAGGTTGGGTACTTTGTTTCACTAGTGCAACAATTTACATGCTGACCCCTGATTTTTATTCCTGAGTTGGAAAAAGACTGATCGAATCTTTCCTTGAGGAAATTTTCAGCAAAAGTTTAGGATTTAAATTATGAAATGCGTGCTACCTAAACCCTATTACAGCGACATTCGATGTGACCCTAATAGTCCGGTGGCTAGAGGGGGTCTACGTGCACCCCCCCCCCACAGGATAACAAACCTGTATTTTTCAGAACCCTTGGGATCCCTAGAATACGAAATGGAATTTTAACAGGAAAAATATAGGGACGCAATAGCTGTTATGGTCATGTTTTGAAGGGTACCGCAAAATCACGATTTTCTAAGCCAAATGCATTTTCGTCAAATCTGTCTTCTTGTAAGTCATGTGCTGAGCTCATTTTTTAACTAAACCTCACTTGTTTGGTATCATTAGAAAGGGAATTTATTCCTCTTTAAGATGACATATTGCACTATGCAATATCTTCTACAGTTTTTGTCAAATATAACCAAAACTTACCCCTTACCCCAAAATTTAATATTGCAAATTACAGTAAAACTCAAATTCTACCAATTTTTTAGCTAGGCATAATAAAATATGCATTGCTTTGTCTGAAATCTGTTTTATTTGATACAGGAACATGTCAGAAATATGAAATAGACTTTTAACAGAAAAAATATTGGGAATCTACAGCTGTAACAGTCATATTTTGAAGGGTACCGCAAAATAACAGTGTTGCAGATTTGCATGCATTTTTGTTAAAACTGTCTTCTTATAAGTTATCTGCTGAGCTTGTTTTTGGATATAACCTGGCTTGTTAGGTATCATTAGAAAGATAATTCACTAATCTTTAGAATGACATATTGTAACATGCAATATCTTCTATAGTTTTCATGATATATGACCAAAACTTACCCCTTACCCCAAAGTTTACATTGAAAATTTCAGTCATAGCTAAAACCAAATTCTACCATATTTTTTAGCTTGACACAAAAAATCTGGCCGTTTTTGCTATTTAATCTATTTTATTTGGTACAAGGACATGTCAGAAATATGAAATAGACTTTTAACAGAAAAAATATTGGGAATCTACAGCTGTAACAGTCATATTTTGAAGGGTACCGCAAAATAACAGTGTTGCAGATTTGCATGCATTTTTGTTAAAACTGTCTTCCTATAAGTTATCTGCTGAGCTTGTTTTTGAATATAACCTGGCTTGTTAGGAATTATTAGAAAGATAATTTACTAGTCTTTGAAATGACATATTGTAACATGCAATATCTTGTGTAGTTATTAAGATATATAACCAAAATTTACCCCATACCCCAAAGTTTACATTGAAAATTGCAGTCATAGCTAAAACCAAATTCTACCATTTTTTTAGCTTGACACAAAAAATCTGGCCGTTTTTGCTATTAAATCTATTTTATTTGGTACAGGGACATGTCAGAAATATGAAATAGGCTTTTAACAGAAAAAATATTGGGAATCTACAGCTGTAACAGTCATGTTTTGAAGGGTACCGCAAAATCATAGTGTAGCAGATTTGCATGCATTTTTGTTAAATTTGTCTTCTTGTAAGTTATCTGCTGAGCTTGTTTTTGAATATAACCTGGCTTGTTAGGTATCATTAGAAAGATAATTCACTAATCTTTAGAATGACATATTGTAGCATGCAATATCTTCTATTGTTTTCATGATATATAACCAAAACTTACCCCATACCCCAAAGTTTACATTGAAAATTGCAGTCATAGCTAAAACCAAATTCTACCATTTTTTTACCTAGACATATAACATCTGGCCATTTTTGCTATTAAATCTATTTTATTTGGTACAGAAACATGTCAGAAATATGAAATAGACTTTTAACAGAAAGAATATTGGTATTCTATGGCTGTAACAGGCATATTCTGTGGAGTACTGCAAAATCACAGCAGTGCAGACTCATATGTGTTTTTGTTAACTTTGTCCCATTGTAGGTCATCTACTGCGCTTATTTTATTACATAACCATGTTTATTTGGTATCATTAAAAAGCTAATTTACAACTTTCCTAAATGACATATTGTTATATGCCATATCTGATATAGTTTTCATGGAATATGACGAAAACTTACCCCATACCACAAAGTTTATATCGAAAATTACTTTCGTAGCTATCGTCAAATTCTACCAATTTTCTAGCTACACATAACAAATAAGGCAATGCTTTATATGAAATCTTTTTATTTGGTACTGGGGAATGTCAGAAATATGAAATAGACTTTTAACAGAAAATATATTGGGATTCTACAGCTGTAACAGTCATATTCTGAAGGGTCTCGCAAAATCACAGTATTGCCAACTCGCTTGCTTTTTTGTTAAATCTGTCTTCTTATAAGTCATCTGCTGAGCTTGATTTTTGACATAACCTGGCTTGTTAGGTATCAATAGAAGGTAATTTACTAGTCTTTAAAACGACATATTGTAATATGCAATGTTTTGTTTACATTTCATGAAATAGGACCAAAACTTACCCCATACCCCAAGGTTTACACAGCAAATTACTGCAAATCTGAAACTCTACCTTTTTTACAATTTATTAACTTTATATACCAAAGGCAATGCTTGTATGCAATCTATGAAATCTGTGTTTTTGTTTAAAAAGTATGTCACAAATATGAAATTAACTTTTAACAGGAACATAATATGATTTTGTAGCCTCTTGGATCATATTTGGAAGGGTACCCAGGTATCAGGGCAAATTTGCCTAACACATACATTTGCAATATATGGGTTCCCCCTCCAAAAATGATCCAAATGGCTACTAAATTGTATCATCTTCCCATTAAAAGTTAATTTTATACTAGTGACATACTTTTGTAACAAATGAATCAGATTTTAAACAAGAATTGCCTTTTGTATTATGTGCAGCAAAAAATGGTAGAATTTAAGATAAGCCGTAATTTGCGATTTGAACTTTTTGGGTATGGGGTAAAGTTTGACCATATTCCAGGAAAACTATGAATGACATTGTATATTACAATATGTCATCTTAAAGAAGAATAAATTGCCCTACTAATGATACCTCACAAGCCAGGTTGTGTCACAAAATAAGTTCAGCAGATGACTTACAAGAAGAAGAATTTAACAAAAAGGTGCCAGTTTGCGGTACTGCGATTTTGCATTTCCCTTCAAAATATGGCTGTTACAACTATACAGTCCAAATATTTTTTCTGTTAAAAGTCTATTTCACATTTCTGACATGACCCAGTACCATATACAACAGATTTAATACCGAAACAGAGCTATTTTTATCATGTCTAGCTAAAAATTCACGGAATTTGATCACGTTATCTATGACAGTACTTTCAATATAAACCTTGGGGTATGGGGTACGTTTTGGTCATATTCCATGAAAAATATACAAGATATTGCCTGTTACAATATGTCATTTTAAAAACTATTCAATTACCTTTTCAATGATACTAAACAAACCCGGTTATAATCAATAACAAGCTCATTAGACGACTTATAAGATGACAGATTTAACAAAAACGCATGCGAATCAGGAATACAGAGATTTTGCTGTACCCTTAAAAATACAGCTGTTACAGCTATAGAATCCCAATATTTTTTCTGTTAAAAGTTCATTTCATATTTCTGATATGGCCAAGTACAAAATAAAACAGATTTCATACAAAAAATTGTCTAATTTTTTATGTCTGCGTAAAAAATTGCTTGAATTTGACATTAGCTATGACAGTAGTTTTCGATGTAAATTTTGGGGTATGGGGTAAGTTTTGGTCATATTTCATAAAAATCTGTACAAGATATTGCATGTTACAATATGTCATTTTAAAGACTAGTAAATAATCTTACTAATGATACCTAACAACTTACATTATATTCTATAAGAAGCTCAGCAGATGACTTAAAAGACGATAGATTCAACAAAAATGCACACAAGTCAGGAATACTGAGATTTTCCTGTACCCTTCAAAATCTGACTGTTACAACTACAGAATTCCAATCTTTTTTCTGTTAAAAGTCTATTTTATATTTTTGACATGACCCATTACCGAATGAAATAGATTTCATACAAATAAATGCCTGATTTTATATGTCTAGGTAAAGAAAATGGTAAAATTTGGTTTTAGCTATGACTGAAATTTTCAATGTAAACTTTGGGGTAAGGGGTAAGTTTTGGTCATATATCATGAAAACTATAGAAGATATTGCATGTTACAATATGTCATTCTAAAGATTAGTGAATTATCTTTCTAATGATACCTAACAAGCCAGGTTATATTCAAAAACAAGCTCAGCAGATAACTTATAAGAAGACAGTTTTAACAAAAATGCATGCAAATCTGCAACACTGTTATTTTGCGGTACCCTTCAAAATATGACTGTTACAGCTGTAGATTCCCAATATTTTTTCTGTTAAAAGTCTATTTCATATTTCTGACATGTCCCTGTACCAAATAAAATAGATTAAATAGCAAAAACGGCCAGATTTTTTGTGTCAAGCTAAAAAAATGGTAGAATTTGGTTTTAGCTATGACTGAAATTTTCAATGTAAACTTTGGGGTAAGGGGTAAGTTTTGGTTATATATCATGAAAACTATAGAAGATATTGCATGTTACAATATGTCATTCTAAAGATTAGTGAATTATCTTTCTAATGATACCTAACAAGCCAGGTTATATTCAAAAACAAGCTCAGCAGATAACTTATAAGAAGACAGTTTTAACAAAAATGCATGCAAATCTGCAACACTGTTATTTTGCGGTACCCTTCAAAATATGACTGTTACAGCTGTAGATTCCCAATATTTTTTCTGTTAAAAGTCTATTTCATATTTCTGACATGTTCCTGTATCAAATAAAACAGATTTCAGACAAAGCAATGCATATTTTATTATGCCTAGCTAAAAAATTGGTAGAATTTGAGTTTTACTGTAATTTGCAATGTTAATTTTGGGGTAAGGGGTAAGTTTTGGTTATATTTGACAAAAACTGTAGAAGATATTGCATAGTGCAATATGTCATTTTAAAGAGGAATAAATTCCCTTTCTAATGATACCAAACAAGTGAGGTTTAGTTAAAAAATGAGCTCAGCACATGACTTACAAGAAGACAGATTTGACGAAAATGCATTTGGCTTAGAAAATCGTGATTTTTAAAACGGTACCCTTCAAAACATGACCATAACAGCTATTGCGTCCCTATATTTTTCCTGTTAAAATTCCATTTCGTATTCTAGGATCCCAAGGGTTCTGAAAAATACAGGTTTGTTATCCTGTGGGGGGGGTGCACGTAGACCCCCTCTAGCCCACGGACCCTAACATTTTCTAAGGTACAGTGGGACCTGTTCATTGGGAAATGATACAGGTACAATATATGTAATTTCATGTTTTATATGCTTTTGTTCAGTGTTTTACATATACGTACCATTGAAATTGTATGTCTACTGTCCAGCAAGCAAACATTCCAAATTTGTAAACTGCCCGCAGGAATGTAGAAAATTTTGGTCAAAGGAGGCAAAGAAACGCAAACATAAAAATACTACATCAGACAATGGCAAACAATAGTAGACAAGAAACAAGTGATTCCGTAGTGTAAAGTAGCTTACATCTACAGGTACCTGCAGTGTTTCAGCCAGCTTTTGCTTGCATGGGGACACAGTGACCCATGGTAGTTCTGAATGGGGACAAATTAAATTTTGGGGGACATGTAATGTATTTCAATAAAACAACAGTACAGTGTCATTATGTGTCATTATGACCTGGTACTGTATTTGGTGTTCAATAGGCAAGTCAGGTGAGTGCATTAACGGTGAGTATATATAGTAGGCCAATGGTGTTGTGCAAAATTGTGCCAACATGAAACTTGCAGTATCATTAAGTTTACTGCTACCACGTGGTATGCACATAAACTGTAGGGCTCCCCCTAAGTCACCAAGATGATTAGCCAACTCATTAGCCAAATCAAAAATCTTGTAGCCACTTTGAACAAATTTTAGGCAGTTTATGATCTCAAGTGTGGCAACAACTTTCTTGGTATTCAGGAGTTCTTCATTTTTCAAATCAAGATGTTTTGTATTTTACATTAAAGAAATATTTGTTCAGCTTTTATTGCATTAATTATCTGTGTTTTTATGACATTAAAGTGATAGGTATATTTTTTCATTTCTGGTGGTAAACTTTTACCACCAGAAATAAAATTAGGTGGCAATGTGAAGTGTATATTTCTGTAGCATTCTGTCAGTGTTCACAGAATGACAACTTGATACAAGCTCCTAATGTGGCAAATTTATGCAGTTTGTAAGTCATGACGAAAATTTTGTGAGCCACACAGATAAAATTTTCCATGCAGAAGAAAGCATGGGTAGCATAGTGGCAATGTAGATACAATTCTTGTGGTGTTTATGGCCCTGGTGTTGTGTCATAGTTGTGATCAAGCAGGCTCAATAGCATCTTAAGCATAAGTATTTTTCTTGAGACAAAAATGGTTTGGCCAAACCCAAATCCTGTAAAACAATACACAATGATATTGTTCATTTAATTTCCAATGTTTTAGAGTAATCATTGTTTCAAAGATTATGATAACATTTTAGCCCAGAAATATTTTCATTTATATTTTCAAGAAATGTCTAGTGATGTTCATTATTATATCATGAAAGTGGTAGAATCTGCAGAAATATTAAAATCATTCAGAATCACACCATTTCTTGTATAAGTTATAGCAGTTTGAAATATGCCAAATGGACAATTTTAATAGCTCTACTTTTGAATTGTTGCTTTGATGTTAAGTTACCATGCAAAATTGCAGCTCTCAAATGTGAAGATTTGAAAATGAATATGCTTACTGCAAGTACTGTTGACAATCTCCATTTGCCATGACTCTTAATAAAGTAGAATTTAAAACTGACAGTCAAGCTAAATGCCATGTAAATTGGAAGGCACCGAGAATTTCTCTTTTACATAAGATTGTACCTATTGCCTCCCTAGGTGGTTTCTTTTGAACCATAATTGTGTACTTAGGGGTCTTCATTCATGACATCACGTGAAATGACCCAGATTTGACCTTTCAGAAAACCTGAGTTTGTCTCCTTTTCACTTGTACAATGACTCTGATTGTGAAAGTTTCCGTAGAAATTATGGTTTTTACTATCAAACTGAGTAGCTGCAGGCCAAATTTTGATGCAAGCAATGTAGGTAAAACTTGAACTCAAGGACGACCGGTACGCAGCACTTATCTATGCAAAACCAAGCCTCACAGACTGTCAGTGTATTCACCGACGTTGTACACCGGTGATGTATTGTACTAGTAGTATCGAACAGCAACAATGTTTGTTTTACGTACCAGGGAATTTGTAACTTTTAGAAAGGAGAGTAAACTGTTTCAATACATTGCAACTTTGTAGGAAGGAGGGTAAACTGTTTTCAACATCTTACAGCATTTTTATTGTTTAGCTGTAGTTTTCTGCCCAGGAGGCACTGTCTAAAAATTCAATAGCCACAAAAATATGGCCTGCTCAGATTGCGTCATGGTGACCCACAACGGTTATTTTATCGGGACAAAACAAAAAAAATTGCGTCAAATGTCGCAATGCCGCACGCTGGCTGAAACACAGACCTGTATGCGGAAAGTCACTCATGACCCCTTGAACCTTGACCCCTAAGGTCATGAGCGATGCCTCTACTGATCTTAGTAGAAAAATGTTACACACAGAATACTCACCCTTACGGCAGCAAGGTAGTCAAGCAGTTTGTGCTGTGACTTGAGTAATTCTACTAACTGCCTAGACGACCTGGTACATTTGGTGTCAATGTGAGGGTAGAGACATCTGTACATGGCTACCTGAATGTCCAATGGTCTCTCTTGAAATACAGCCAACAGCTTGTGATACAGACCATCTGGTTCAGACCTAGGGATGAATGTTTGATTGGATGATGGAAAAACAGGCTGTTACAAGAAACTCATGGAAAAGATACCACTTGCTCTCATCTCCTAAACACTAGAGACAGACAGTGCTATTGAATGGCAGACTGATAAATGTGCTAATGTATGTACACAATATACTGACTATCCCCCAGCCACTGTGCAATGGTTGTACCTGATGTGCTGCTAGCTTTCCAGCAAAGCATACCTGCTGCTGTGCAAAACTCAATAGGCCAAACTCAGAATTCAAATGGACCACAGTACAAATACAATCAGGTGCACAAACGCACACAGAAGTATGTGTTTGTACATGTGGGTTCGTTTGTACCGCCATTATTTCATTTTTTGGGCGTTCTGAGTCTGTAGAAGACATTGTGTCCTTTTCCTTCCAGAGAAGAATAACTGGGGACCTAGACAGCACTGCCAAACTAGATATACATGTAAGCAGCTGTGCTTTCCACATGCAAGTGGTCGTAGCCGATATGAACAGTTAAAGAGTACACTGTGAGAGACATTTTATATGTACCAAGATATCAAGACAGAAATCAAGCCAATAATGCTCATGAGCATTTCAAGAATCAAGGAAACCTTTGGTTTGAATCCCATCTACAGTATTGTTCTATGGGTGTGTACCAGCATGTGCTAGTAATTTCATATCATATGGTCTTGGGGCATGGCTGAGGTGCTATGTACCAAATGTGCTATGTTAACTAACGGTAAAAACTTCTTACAACCACTTATTTATTTCACTGCACATTAATGTTGTCACACTCACCGTTTAGGTTTGATGTCATATTTCTTACTCTGCATCATGGCATTTTGTTGTAACAGTTTGCTGGAATCTGTCGCCATGGAGACCAGAGATACCACAGTGCTGTCATCTTCGTCCTGAGATTCAACTTGACTGATGGCATTATCTAACTTCCACAGTTCACACATTGATGACACAAATTGGTCGAACATAGGTGTCCTGTCTGTGGAGACAACAATAGGCATACACTGAGGGGGAACCAAGATTATACAATGAAGGCAACCCAAGGGTCATACATTGAGGGCAACCATAGGGTCAGACATTGAGGGCAAACCAAGGTTATACATTGAAGGCACCCGAGGGCCATACATTAAGGGCAAACCAAGCTTACAAATTGAGGGAACACATTGATGGCAACCAAAGGGACATACACTGAGGCAAGCCAAGGTTATAGTCAGCTGCATTTATGAAAAAAAAAGACCTTACCCCAAAAAAATTGCTACAAAAGGTTTCTCAACGGATTTTGATAGAGTCAAATGTGCTTAATAACATATTAAAAGTCTACAAAATCTGACCACCGGAAACGCGTCATTTTCAAGATGGCGTCCAAGATGGCCGCCATATACTTAAAATGGCCATAACTATACCAAAAAAAATTGCTACAAAAGGTTTCTCAACGGTTTTTGATAGAGTCAAATGTGCTTAATAACATAGTAAAAGTCTACCAAAATCTAACCACCGGAAACGCGTCATTTTCAAGATGGCGTCCAAGATGGCCGCCATATACTTAAAATGGCCATAACTATACCAAAAAAAATTGCTACAAAAGGTTTCTCAACGGTTTTTGATAGAGTCAAATGTGCTTAATAACATAGTAAAAGTCTACCAAAATCTAACCACCGGAAACGCGTCATTTTCAAGATGGCGTCCAAGATGGCCGCCATATACTTAAAATGGCCATAACCTAGACTAGTGATGTCTGTGTCTACCACCATGTTTTAGTGGTTTAGGAATCCAACTATCATATCTAGATTATAGGCAAGTGGTCATAAGTCCCATAATTTGCATATTTGTACATGTATTAAAAATAATCACTGTCACATTCTTCGTCCAGAACATGTTGCTCATGTGGATTTCACAATTTCCGAGGTTAGGTAGTAAAGGGAAAGCAACTCCACACATCGTTCATATTTTGGGTGTTTGCGTTTTGTGTATGAAATTGTGTATAATATAAGTGTATGTCATGTTTGGCTGTTTTAAGAAAAGTGTTGCTTAGCCATGGTGAGACGTATCCGTAATCTACGTGTCTTGATGTTACTCCACACTGGAGTGGAGAGATAAGTGTGACACTGCGATCCGTTGGCGCTGCATTTCGAAAACACAGTTTTCTTGATCAGTCGCTTGAAATTCATTCTTGATTGGTGAGACGTGTTGAATGGTTGATTGTTTTTATTTGGTAGTATATTGTTCCACTTACATTTGGTGTTCAAGTAGAGAAGCTAGAATGTCTACTGGTTGGTCTTGTTGTGTTTGTGTAGGTTCGTGTGAACCTGAGTTCGAGCTGTCGTCGCTTTTGTGAAGTCTGGCACTTATAAGTGTATTGCCTATATTTCTGTTCCTTCTATATGCGATTATTGGTTGATTTTGGAACAGTTTTTTATTTAGTGTTTCGTCTTTTTCAAGTTCATTTCAGTTTCTGTCAAGGCTTGCTTGATTTTTGTCATTTCGATGTTACGGGCTATATGTTGTTATGAAGGCTACTGTATTGTTAGTGGCGTTCTTTCTTTCTTTTTGTTGTTCAAGCTGTTTTTTTCTGCTTTTATGATCTGTTTCTCTGATAATGCGTTCTATTTCATTTTTAGCTCATATTTGGTATGTACATAAATAACAAAAACAGCTTTTATGGTGAGTCGGTGGCGTCTGTGTGTCTCTATGTATGTATGTATGTGGGTATGTTAGTGCGGATGTATGTCCGTCACACGCAAAAGCTCCCTTACCGCCAAAGCTATCATCTCAGTATTTGGTGTACAGGGTAGATGCAGGGGCTGAGACGTGACGTTCTTCAAATGGACGTCAAAAATGTGCAAATGAGGTAAGAAAAAGGGAAATCCTGCAAATATGTAGGAGTGGTGGCATGCCAGTGACTGAAACAGGCTACTCCACTGACCTTGAGTCATTTCCTGTCATTGTTTTTGAACTGTCACATATTAACAGACCTGCTCAAACTAAGAGGGACTAGCTGTTTTTGCTATGCATGTTGCTAAAGTTGACCTCCAGTACCTAAAGTTTCAGACGTTATTTACTTTTGTCATTCTTGTTTTTATGGTTTATATATTTCTTGTTGTTTTTCTGGCTGTACTGTGCAGAAATCATTGTCATAACATCAACTTGGAATTTTCCTGCACTGATATATAGAAACAACATTTATTGTTGATCTTTGGTACCCATACTGGTATGTACCAATTCAGATCAAATGTGATGGACACCGTATAATTGCGGTATTTTTATATTGTCGGTCTTGTAATTTTTCACTAAATTGTGTGACTTTCTCTGTAAAATCGGTTTCGTTGTTGCATGTTCTGATGTTCATAATGTTTCACCTTTGATCAGACCTTTGAATGTTGCTGCCGGATGGCATGAGTTTCTTTGTAAGAACTGGAATGTATCTGTTGGTTTTAAGTGTGTCTTGGTGTTGGGAATGTTCTTTTTGTTGTATCGACGACCTTTGTAGATAGTCAGGTCTAAATATGTGATTTCTTGAGAGGAGTTTTCAAACGAAAATTTGAAAATAGGATGCATTTTGTTGATGTTTGATATGAATTCATTGAGTTCGTGTTGTGTTCCGATCAAAATCAGGAAAACATCGTCCCTGAACCTCAGCCAGGTCGGCATTTGTTGTTTGTGTTTTCTGTATTATTCTCATTTCTGTCTCGTGAAATGTAATATCTGCTATTTCCAGCGACGAGGGAGACCCCATAGAGCATCCCATATTTGCCGGTAGAATTCATCGTTTAATTCAAATGTGTTGTTTTTAAAGATTATTTTTAGCAGAGCTATCTTGTATTTTGTACAGTAGTCTTCATAACAACATATAGCCCGTAACATCGAAATGACAAAAATCAAGCAAGCCTTGACAGAAAACTGAAATGAACTTGAAAAAGACGAAACACTAAATAAAAACTGTTCCAAAATCAACCAATAATCGCATATAGAAGGAACAGAAATATAGGCAATACACTTATAAGTGCCAGACTTCACAAAAGCGACGACAGCTCGAACTCAGGTTCACACGAACCTACACAAACACAACAAGACCAACCAGTAGACATTCTAGCTTAACTACTTGAACACCAAATGTAAGTGGAACAATATACTACCAAATAAAAACAATCAACCATTCAACACGTCTCACCATCAAGAATGAATTTCAAGCGACTGATCAAGAAAACTCTGTTTTCGAAATGCAGCGCCAACGGATCGCAGTGTCACACTTGTCTCTCCACTCCAGTGTGGAGTAACATCAAGACACGTAGATTACGGATACGTCTCACCATGGCTAAGCAACACTTTTCTTAAAACAGCCAAACATGACATACACTTATATTATACACAATTTCATACACAAAACGCAAACACCCAAAATATGAACGATGTGTGGAGTTGCTTTCCCTTTACTACCTAACCTCGGAAATTGTGAAAATCCACATGAGCAACATGTTCTGGACGAAGAATGTGACAGTGATTATTTTTAATACATGTACAAATATGCAAATTATGGGACTTATGACCACTTGCCTATAATCTAGATATGATAGTTGGATTCCTAAACCACTAAAACATGGTGGTAGACACAGACATCACTAGTCTAGGTTTAATATTTAAGTTTTTTATGGCCATTTTAAGTATATGGCGGCCATCTTAGACGCCATCTTGAAAATGACGCGTTTCCGGTGGTCAGATTTTGGTAGACTTTTACTATGTTATTAAGCACATTTGACTCTATCAAAACCGTTGAGAAACCTTTTGTAGCAATTTTTTTTGGTATAGTTATGGCCATTTTAAGTATATGGCGGCCATCTTGGACGCCATCTTGAAAATGACGCGTTTCCGGTGGTCAGATTTTGGTAGACTTTTAGTATGTTATTAAACACATTTGACTCTATCAAAAACCGTTGAGAAACCTTTTGTAGCAATTTTTTTAGGGTCAAACCATATTTTCAGCCGACTAAAGGTTATAGTTTGAAGGCAACCCAAGGGTCTTTAATGAGGGTAGCCCAAGAGTCATACATTGAAGGCAACCCGAGGGTCATACATTGAGGGCAACCCAAGAGTCCTACAATGAGGGCAACCCAAGAGTCCTACAATGAGGGCAACCAAAGGGTCTTTAATGAGGGCAACCAAAGGGTCTTTAATGAGGGCAACCCAAGGGTCATACATTGAAGGCAACCCAAGAGTCATGCATTGAGAGCTATCCAATAGTCATGCATTGTCGGCAAGTTTTATGACAAGATGATTCTCTCTGTCAGAAAAAAAATACTCACACCGAATAGACAAAGGAATTCACAAATACACTAAAAATTAATACACAAATTACTGGGAAGTAAACTATTCAAACTTTAGCATTTTGAAGAAATGCCTCTCCAAATACTCTTTTCTATCACCATTCAGCACTGAGCATGCTAGACAATAATGTGTAATAAATGTCATAAAATTGAGACTTCATAAATAACCTCTATCTCTGATTTTCACTCACCTTGTGATTTTTCAACAGCGGTGCCTGTTAATCTACGCAGGCTGTCCAACAGATCCATTGATTTTCCACCCAGTACAATCTTGTACAGTATTGGCTCCAGAAACCCAGGAATGCCTACTTCAACATCCTGTACTTCTTGCTGACTTGGAGCAGAGACCTGTTGGTCCTTGCTTTCAGTATCTTGTTGTTCAGCCGGTATACTGTGGAAGGTGTAACCTTTCTCCCAGAAATCACAACTCTCTGTTTTGACCTCTTTGTTCCTGACAACAAGAACAGTTTCCATTGATAATGACATTCTTAATTATTTTTTATGGCAAGACTTTCCTTTTCTGAAGGTTTGCACATAGTGATAAAAAAGTTTTTATTTCCCCTAGAATTTCAATGAAACCAAATTTTAAATGTGAATATATCATTTCATGGTATAAACAAAAGTATACCTGTACAAGAACACTTGTGGCGCTATTTCAATCTAGCTCACCTGTTGGGTACAGCAAGTATTATCTATGATTTAAACGTTTCAGAATCTTTTTCTTGGCTGTAAGAACTTACAAAACTTTTATTAACCAAATGAAATTGAATTAACATTTTAGATCACGTTGCTTCAGAGCATTTTTGTTGAACATAAATCAATATAATGGAAGCACCTTTGGAAAATTTTCATGTGTGGATTACCTGGATATGATGAATTCATTAGCTGGATCTGTGAGGGTGCCATTGCTGATCCAACCATCAATAATTTCCAGATACGGTCTGATAGACTGTATGAATAGGCCAAGTATCAAACAAACCTGTCAAGAAGTACAGAATACGGTGAGAATGAGAGAACACTCGTATCCAACTCTCCGCACTGAATAGATACCAGTATATTCAATGCCAAGGTTAAACGTGTCTATGTACCATAGTCAGATGTGTTGAGTGATTTGGGATGTGCTGAAAGTACTCAATTACAAATACACAAAATACATCAATAATTATTTCATGTCCACTCAACAAAATGACACACTGTTCTCTCGACCACAAAATCATAACTATTAAAAAGAAATTAACTGGACCACCATGTTCAATATGTTGCTTTGATGTGCATACGTTTTTCTCGATAATGATATTGTTATTGTTGACAATCCTATTGTCAGTGACAATAATATGTTACAGGCATTGTTATTGTTGACAAATAATTTGATATCTGGACATGAAGTCATTTTACTAGGATTATGCAAATCGATTGTCACAGATGGGCCCATATCAGGTACTTTCTTGCACTTATGGATATAAAAAAGAAATTATGAAAGAAATTATATATAGTTGATACACTGAACGTAAACACTAAATAAACAATACCAAAACAGTAAACGTAGATACACCAGCTCACCTTTCTCTTATCAACAGCTTCCATTGTATTGGTTTGCAGTAGTAATATTTTATCATACATGGTTGTGAGAAGAACGGCAGCGTTTCCGTTGCTATCGACAACACCCATTTCGTAAATCTCATGGAGGGCAGAGACTTGCTCCAACTCACAAAATAATCTCTCCTTGAGTTCAATCAAAGTGACACTTTGCTCTGAGATTAGAAGGAAACAAGGCTATCGTCAGTCTTTCACGCGTAAAAATTTATGCATTCGTAAAATTCTCTACAAGTTTGCCTGATGAATGTGATGCATTAAGGGAAGGGGACTCGATCCCCAAGATCAGGTTTGTTCTAGTGTGTAATAAGATTATGGTGTCGAAGCCTTTTGTTTTCCATTGTAATTGTAATCTAGCCATTTCCTGGCAAGACAATCTGACACCTAACACAGGCCTTTAAGTGGTTACATCTTATGAAATGCAATAATGTTTTTGCTCATTTCTCAGAGAATTTTTTACATAATTCACAAAAATGGCCGTGTGGTTCCACATTGAACTCTTGAAAGTTAGAGGTTCCTACACTACATAAACTTTCATCAACACTCCTTCAATGAAAAGATAAATGCCCACCTTAGCTAATGTACTTTGGCAAAACTGACAAAACTTGTAAGACTGTTCAATGTCAAGAAATGTTCCCTTTAACCTGTCCACCCCTATTCCCCATAAACAGGTCCACTATCACTACTGATAACAATGGGTTTGGGTCAAACCATGGTGGTGAAAAGGTTAAATAGGTTTGCAATAGAGTGACTACCTGTAGGTAAAGTGATAAATATACACCATGCAGACTAAGGTGTATTAATTTTTCTAGTACGTGATATATTGTCATTGTAGTGTTCATCACAGAAGGGTTACACTCTTATACTGGAGGGTTCACAATTATCATCATTGAGTGAATAATCCCGTAAAGTTGAATTTTACAGGTACTTTAGTCTTATACCTAGACTGATCATGTCAATTATGTTCTAAAGTGCAACTAGTTCACTAGAAATGTGGAAAAACAGAAGTTTATGCTGCCAGGTACAATTACCAATAACACAGCCCCTTAATGTAATAATGTAAGCAAGGCTGGAAAACAATTCAACACTATTATCCATGTATTCCAAAAGTTATGTTCTATGTAAATTTTTGCTCTTTCACCACCAGGCTTGGCTACATACACCCCTGTTATTTTAAATAGCGAGGGTGGGCTGAGTATGGGGTGAGAGAACTAAAAGTACTGTTAGCAAGTATTTTCCTACCACATTAAGTATGGCCCTAATATATCGCTCAGGGATGCCATTAACTTACCCTGTTCCACGACTTGTTTCTCTATCTTACTTACCCTGTTCCATGACTTGTTTCTCTATCTTACTTACCCTGTTCCATGACTTGTTTCTCTATCTTACACAGCTGGGTCTGGAACTCCCTCTGCAGGAACTTTGACATGGAGGATGCAAACGCCTGCATGGTCTGCGACATCCTGTGGTCGCTGTCTTGATGGCTACCTGGACTGCAGATAGTGTCCTCAATGAACCCACGCAAGTGATACATCATCTGGCCAAACCTCACAAATTGATTCAATAGACTGTACAGGGCATTCTGTGTAAGAAGAAACCCAAAAAGTAGCAATCACATTAGACTGAAAGATCGGTCGCCTGAGGGCACTCTCTACTCTCCCCACTTGCTTGCATGCATAGAGATCTTTCAGTCTACACTCACATACATGTATGTAGGACACTAAAATCACAGCAATGGTAATGTTTGTCCATTCAAAAGTTTTGGAATCAATTCTAGAAAACCAAAACAGACATTTACTATGCCTTTATAGTGGAGAAAACCAACAATACAATTTTGGTGCTCTACGATCGAATACAGTGGTTCAAAACAGTGAACAATGGGGAGATATAAAAACCTCATTACTGGGTACTTTGATATGTCCCAGCGCAAATTGGAATTGACATTTCACAACAAAAACAACAACACAATAATACTAAAGCTAAATGAAATATCTTTCAAATATGTTAGCTTAGTTTTGATCTCTTGGGTCTGAACAAATCAGAATCCTCTTATCATCAGAAATCAAATTATTAATGGCTAAAAATCACACAATGGAACAACATTTAAGGGGTAATATTGCAATGTATTCAAATATTTATAACATCAAAATTTGTGACATCATAATGCACTGATATGCACACACTTGGCGGCAATTACAAAGCTTCAGACACTAATGACTTACTGGTGTCAAATGAGATACTTGGATCTCAGGATTGCATCTTATTCTACCGTCTTGGAGTTTGTACACAAAGCCATCCGTTGCACCACAAAATAACCTGCAAATGAATTGTTTGAAGAAAGTTTAAATCAAGCTTCATTGTGAACAGTGGTATGTGTGTGTACAGCTTAGCCTGGCAGTGGTAGCTATTTGACAACAAATGGTACGGAGAAATTTGAAACTACAGAGTGGTGACAATGCTGTTGACAAGAGGATAAATGTGCTTGCTGTATCTACTTCTGGTACACCTGAGACAACACTGGCCCAATATGCTGGTCTTTGGGTACCGTTTACAAATAGAAACACACTCTGTAGGACAACACCTAGTTTTACTATGGTCTAGCCTGATCACTGATATGCTACGGTCTCATCATTCTCCTTAATAGTAGGTCCAAAGTTAGAAAATAATTTCAACACCAGTTCACTTTGGATAAAATAACTGAACATTTCAGGTCTTTTTTGTCCTATAACAAAGTAGACGACATTTGCATGGATCTTGTTAGCAGATGAAACGTCTGCCAGCTACTTTGATAATACACATGAAGAAAAGTCTTACTCCTGACATACCATATGGTTTCTCTGACAATCTGTGCTTCGGTCATCATCGTTTTTGTACCAAGCTGGAAGAAAGGCTGCGTTTCATACAGATGTTTCTCCCTGCAGAAAAAAAAATTTAGTTAAGATAAGAAAATCTTCTGAAAATGCCATGTCAATAGGAATGTAGAAAATAGGCAGAAGGTGGAAAATATAACTGTCTATGAACGGCAAAGTTCCAGCTGAAAACAAGGGAAAAACTAAAAAAATACATAATACTTAGAAATAAAAATTCACCTGGCAGCAATCAGATTTGAGTCGGGAATACCTAATTTTCCAGTAGCGAATTTTCCACATCTTTCTTCAAAGTTTCATGAAATTTTCACTGGATGGAGTTAAAAAGGCAAAATGGCTGAAGGGATGGACAGATATTGCATGGGAGAGAGTTTGAAGGACTTGGAGTAATAATGAAAGACACCATCAGATTTAAAGAGAGAGAGTAAGGAGAAGGGGAGCAGTATGTCCTCTAGGCATGATAGGGTATGCTGCCAACATACAGGAATCCTCATCAACTCACCTTTTTTTTTATATTTCACATACCTATGTAGGCCTTACAGAAAGAAATTTCAAGAGCATTACAGCTCAATTCCTTGCTGAGAGAGGATACATAGTATCATACTATAACTCAATTTAACTCCTTACCATTTTCTGCCAATGTTGCTGGCTGGGTAAGAACTCCACATTCCTTTCTCAACCTCTCCATGCCAGTATTGCACCATGACATTCTGGGCAATCCACTCTTTCCCAGAATGCAATGGGCTGCCAGCCAACTCAAGGGCTCTGGGAACCTCCTCTGGTTGGGCGTCCTTAATTCCTGTGTCATTTGCAGGCTGTTGAGAGGTTGCCTCGTCATCTGACCAATCCTATGGTATGACAAAGGTCACCGATATGAACGTTATATTCAATGTGACATTCTTACACGTGAACACATCCCATAATAGTTTTCAATTTGACAGGTCAATATTTGAAATATCAGCTTTTTTATCTTCAATGATTTATCTTACACTTTGCCTTTGTTAAGGTAGTAACCAGGTGATTGTTTTTAGTATATCAATGCAGTCATACTAGATTTTAGAAAAGTTTGTGGGATCCTAAACCATTAAGCTACCTATAAAAACAAAATGCTTAACCCTTTCACCCCCAGTTCCCTGTATACAGGTCCAACTTTACCATAGAAAACAATGGATTTGGGACAAACCATGGTGGTGAAAGGCTTAAAGGTCAGTAGGGCCAGAGTAATTAAATTCTTTGTTTTGCGTCCCAACCCGCTTAAGTTTTTAAGGTTTTCATAAAAAACACACACAGTGTATTTGAATAGGAAATTTTAGGACATGGCCGCTTAGCTTTTCTGAACTAAATCAATTTTTTATTTGCTGCAATCAAATTACATTGTGTTAATTTTCTTGTGTGTGTTTTTCAGCCGCTTAGACGTGTACCTTTTCCCATTTAGAGTGGACGCAAAACAAAGAATTTACTTACTTTGGCCTAGCTGTAACTTTTGATTATTTTTATTCACTGTTTTTGTTTTTGTATTTCAATGGCAAGTTCTCATTCTACTCCCAAAAATACATAGCATTGCAAACTATTTAGCTTGCCAACACAGCGCCTACATGTGTAAAATGGGTGGTTATTGTATGGTAATGCAGTTTACACATGTATAGACTGAGTTGACAAGCTGAATACTGTGTCTCTAAACATGCTTTCAGAAGTACAATAACCAACTGTGGTTGACTTAGAAACAAAAATGGTGAGAACATCATCAAAAGTTACATGCAGCATATTTTCAACAATTTTCTTCATTGACTTTTATACCCTTGACATCAAGAAATGTCCAGAGCAAATCAAATCATGGTTGTTCAAATAAACAATGTTATGTATCCCTGCCATACATACCTCATCAGAGGAATAGTGATAATATCTTGGAATTTCAATGCCTTCTAGAAGATACTTGCCCCAGTCAAACTCATCTTTTTCTAATGAGAAAATAAAACAATGAATTTTAATAACAAATATGGCATTACTGTGATTGCACATGTTTCAAGTTCTTTGGAGACAGCATGAAAATATTTAATTCAAAGACTTTTAAGATGAGGGTCCTGAATTTCATGATGAAATTTAAAGCCAAGACTGTTACGACAATTTTGCTAGGTCCACAAACACGGTGGCATCTTCTTTGGCTGAAAATTTAAAATGTCGTAATGCTGATATTGAAATTGTTATGAACTCCGAGTTGTAGCCGTGATCTTTACTAATTCAATTATCTATTATCAGATAGGGAAACACAAATTACCTGTATACAGTAAAATGATATCTATCCCAAAAAGAAACACAAGTACTCAATTCATTAAGTTTGTTATGACTGACTTAACTCTGAATGTGAAGCTAGGACAGTGGACACACTGGAAAGCAATAGCTGCAGATTGCACAAGAGAAATATGCAAGTACAAACATACATGTACTGTAAGGGTGGAAGTTCTCCCATTTTGATGTCATTTATTTCAAGTGACAAGAATCTATTATACAAGTATACACACATGTATGTATTCCTCCTGGCCAAGACAAGCACGGCTGTGTGAGTACTTCTGTCATATTTTTGAGGAACACTTACTTTCAAGATATTTTTCCTAAAGATAATTCTTGATATATTTGTGAGTATACAATGACTTGACGATTTAATCTGTCTAGCGTAGACTTAGTACCATTGATTCATACATTTATTTGTTTGTTTATTTAGATATATATTTATCTATTTATTTATCTATCTATCCATTTCAAAACCATGCTAAAACAAGTAAACGAAGGTAGTATCCTGGTAACTGACCTATTCAAAGAGTCTTACAAGACCTGTTTACAACTTCTTTTATGTAATAAAGGATTGAAAAATCTCAGAAAATTGACTCTTTGCCCATGTGATACACTTGTAAACAGCTCATTCAAAGTTACTGACATGTGACCATCATTCCTAGAACATAAACAAAAACCATACATACCTTGCTTTGGGGTTGCTTGTCTCTCTTGAAATGAGTGGTTGACCGGTGAATCAGAAAGATTCAGAAGCAGGGACAACAAGCCATAATGGACATCGGTCTGTCGATCAAGTTCATGATTGCCATGTTATTGTTGCCGTTACAATGACTGAAAATTCTTCACACACTCCAATTTGAAAAATGGGAACTCTTTGACCTGTTTTCCTTTTAAACACCAAATACCAAAGCAACACTTGAAAGGGTTCTCTATTTTTGCAGTGGATGCACAGGCATATGGCATGTAAATAACTCACACACTGCACATGCATGGTTTTAAATGACATAACCATGACATATACTGTGAAACACTTTAAATTAACTGTATGCTTTTTTGTCAAAGTGAGAATTTTCATTGAATAAGTGGATTCGCAATTTAGCTAATAAAACACTTTGACAATTGTTAATGTACAGAAATGTTGAATTAAGTGAACCCTTGATTACTGCTAACTTAACTAAAATGGCACACTAGCTAAACTGACAAGTTTTATGGTGGTTACCGGTAGTGCCAATTCGATTCCACACACGGGTCTATATGCTCAAAGTCACTGAATTTTAAGGACTTTTTCAGCAATTTTCAAGAACTTTTGAGGTCTAAAATACCATTTTCCAGATATCACTTTGATGAAGTACTATTTTTATCAGTTTGCAACAGTGTGCGAAATTAACGTCGGTCTGACGGTCCGAACCGACAGATTTCTCGTCGGGCCGAAAGTTTTTAGCAACATGTCGGTCCTTATGACCGACTGGAATTTGGAATAGATGATGAAAATTTCTCCGTCAAGACCTGTAACAGATGCAGATAGTGACTAACTTTGAATCATATGATTCAGACTTGAATGTCATGCACCTATCAATGATTTCCACCGTGCGAGTGCAGGGCAAGACGGGATATTGATCGCACTTCGTGTCCTGGTACTGGGGAATTCGATCTATGGTACGCCAGACGGGGAAGGGGTGACAATGTCGCAACATAGTAATTTTTTGTCTTTCGACGTTTTACATTTACGGAGTCTAATCTCTCCGATCGAGGCGCATAGCACAGTGCAGCTGATTACATTCAGATCAGTATGAATTACGTCCGTGCATGCACATTCTAGCAATGGAATGGATTTATTTTGGTGCAACAATGCTTTTATCAAACTGACTCCGTTTTCTTTGCTTTGATTTTCAATATACGCGTTCAAAACATAAACTGTTCATAGATGAGTTTAAGACAAAAACCTACTGAGAGTACAGTGCTGTTGCCTAAACATATTTGGTTTTGAACATGGAGATATTTTTTTACCTCCATGATTTTGAACTACGCACAATACAAAGATAAGATGTTACACGACAGCCCAATAGTGCTACCTGCAGTCGACAGTCAAGTTCACGTTTCGCTACGTTTGTTTCTGGACCACTAGAACATCTTGCTTGCTCATTGGTCTTCAACCAAAGTTCACAAGACCGACTGTTAGCACAATATATCGTCGTGATAACAAGTGTACATTTTATAAAACAGAGCGGCCTTATCATGTAACAGTTTTGTCGTGTATACTCTCAGAGGCTGAGGGCTTCAAATTGTTTCGATGTATACCGTTTTACGACAGGCATGCAAAACTCACCGTCATCCTGGGCTCTACGCCTAAATATCGCAAAAAATTACGTCTTTTAATATTTTACGGTATCATTAACTGGTCGTGTCGCGATCGTTTTCAGCAGTATAGAGTGTCTGTCAAACTTTTCAGAATCCTTTTAAAAGGCGATGAGACCCAGCAATCGCTCAGTGAAAACTTTTCAATCAGAAAATATGCATTCATTTCCGCGAGTGGCAACGTGTGCCATTCATGTTGTCTGCAATTTCTATAATCGAGAAAAAAGTTACGATACTTGTCCTTTTAATTAAAAGTATAACTTCACCTGTTTCTTCACGAATGCAACAGAGGCCACATTTTTAAGCACATTAATTTTTGAAAAATTTTGAAAGTAAGCCATACGTCATATCAAAATACATACCAAGTATTTTCTTCCTTCTGTTTTACATTACAATTAAAAAAGACGTAGTGATCAATGTTTGCATAAAATTATTCACACACTCCCCTTACTCATGACCGTTTTCAGGGTACTAGGGTATTCACTCACTCCTCTACCACTCACGTTGGCTAATTTCAGAAGTGATTTTCAGCTCGCCAAGCATTTTCAAATCACAATATCACATGCCCTGGTGTAGTGTACAATTTTACACAGCCATATAGAGAACATCATCTCCCATAGACTGAGAGACAAAATGTCTTGCTTTCATCACCCACACGTAGTCAGTGCATGAGCCTGTATTCGCCGGCCCCTGGGTGTTTTACATCACTTTATGGTCCGAAAGTGGGGGATTTGGCATTGCCAAAAAAAAGGTCAAATTCTCCTGTTAGTCCCGTAGTCCCCCCCCCCCCCTCCCATGGTGGAAAAACATTGATAAATGTGTGCGCATGACAGTGAGGAAGATGAGGGCTGTGATCTTTTTCAGATTCCAGATCATATAGCTGCTGAATGATGCATTAACTTACTCTATTCTGCAATCTATGTGAACAATAGTCCTTTTGTATTGATAAAAGGACATGAAAAATTAAATATTACAACATTCAAAAGCATATATAGTAATTATAGTCGAGAGAGTGTTGACTTTAATGGTCGTTAACAACAGCATTAACAACAGCATTTATTGAGGACCGGCAGTTTTCTGTAAGGACCTGAAGCTTTGGCTTGGTGCAGGTCCTTATGACCTGAAGCTATTTTCTCTTAATTTCGCACACTGGTTTGCAAGCTTGGCTATATGTGCGTATTCTTGCAATATGGTTACAGAGGCCTGCTAGCAAGCAACAAGCAACTGTGGAATACACATCTATAGAGCTGTACCTTGGTATGACTTTCTCCTGAAGATAGCGGTGAGTTCAGGAAGCTGTCCGTCAGTTTTTTGAAAGCTTCCTTTTTCTCAGGCTGGGAATGCACAGCAAACTTTTCACAGACGCTACAAGGAAAAAATTACAAAATATTGTGTCAACTGCACACATCAACATGAGTACATGTCTGTTTTATTACATGGCTGCAGATTTTTAGCTGTGTAGGATTATCACACCGCTAAAAACTGTCAATACCTTCTTTTGAGAGGAATTTATAGGCATATTTTATGAATGGCCTACTTTAAACCATACTGGTGGCAAAGTGCACAAAGATGATTTTCACAGCTTTCTAGTATTCCGGTTACTATTTAATACAATTATGAAATGGATGTAGTGATTGCAATGGGAAGGTACCAGTAGAATCAGAAGTGTTGCCATTTATGTCCTTGACAAGCCGAACTAAAGAAGATTCCAGAGGGCAAGAGGGTAAATAGTCATGCACACACTCTAAGACTTTACTTTATTATGATTCATATGAACCTCTGAGAAAGCATGAGATAAATGACTTTTGGGTACTTTACTCACAATCTTTCACTGAATTACAGTGTCAAAAACGGTAGACTGGGATTGGTGTGATGAGAGCTTTTAAACAGAAAGTTACAGAACCGTGGGTGCACAATAGGGGACGCAGCCATTTGCATACACTGGGTGGGAATTTTTTAATTCTCATAACATGGCTTTGACTGTATGAGAAATTTGAATAATCATGATGGGCACTTTTGTGACTTATGCAAATGGGGTCAAATGGTCGTACAGGGAACACATTTTGAAACATATGCAACGCTCTCAAACAAAATATGGAACATTTTTTCAATTATTTTCGACTCAGGTTCAGTCGCTGTATATTCACAGACATCATACATGTATGCAAGCAAGATTCAATGACAATGAACACTTGAAACATGACAAAATTATGGGATTCCGGGACCAAACACGGCACGTCCCATCAGTAGCATGGCAACTTTTTAATACATTTGCATAGATTTACGATAATCCGGCTTTTATAGGGGAAGTTCCTGTGTAAGATTAACCCTTTTCCTGCCAGACAGTATCACTTCCCCATCAGCTAAGTCAGTAAAAAGTGGTATTGAGTCAAAACATGACGTATTTTCACTCACTTGGCTTGGTCTGTATAGCATCTTTAGTCCAAAAAAAATCAAGTTTACAGTATTTATGTTTTCAACAGCCTTCAAAAGTACATTATTATGTTAAAATACAATACCGGTATATGAAATATGTTGTGTTTCATTAATTTTAACCATCTTGACCTGATGGTGAAATATGGACTTGGCAGGAAAAGGTTTAATCCTGGTCAGTGGTCATCCTGTTCTACATGTATGACAATCTCCACATTTTGTAGGCGGTAAGGGTCAAACCTTTAATCTTTATGGGTTACCAGACAGTCAGGGGTCAAAAGGTTAAACTTAAAGTGTTATAAGCGGTCAGGGTCAGACTTTGGTGGATTGCTACTTACCCATCTATTGTTCTATCGAGCTTGTGACTATCTACATTCAGAAAGCGATGAAAGCGGAAATTTGACAGTGCAAACTGCACTGATGTTTGAAAGTTTTCACTGTCTTCCTGCAATAAAACAAAATCATAATAGTGGATTGTGAGTCCAAATGCATGATTATATATCAACACGGCGTAGCCCTATGACGAAATGATTAAATGTTAAAGCCCCAGTATTTGTAACTTTTAACAATTTTTTTCATATTTTTGATCAAAATGACATCTCAGTTTGTGAAAGTAGACCATAATTAATACTGAATCGCATGGTTTGCATGCCCAGCACAGTAAAAGGAGTGAAAAATGACTTCTTGTCCGGACCAGAAGTAAGGCTTTGTTGACACACGAAATGAAACGTAATCACACCATTGCGCATGCTCAACCACATCTACGCAAGTTTACTGTGGTGTCCATAGAAACTTACGCTCTTCGAAAAGGTCTGGTCCTTCGAAACTGGAGACTCAGCAAAAACGCGCGAAAGTTGGGTGAAATACCGGAAAGATATAAATATGTAAGTGTTAACAGATTGTTCCGACTATAATGAGCCGTGCAAACAAACGTCTTGAACAGCTAAACTAACGACGGAGGCAGTCGATTGTGAGGTTCATGCACTGCATTGCACGCTGTGACCGGCGGTAGGCCTACGGAGATCAAGTTTGGTGAATGAATTGAGAGAGAAAAAAACATATATGAATAAAATTCAACACTTCACCATTGTAATCATTGATCTAGTCGTTTCTTCCATCATGGAGTATAATGAAAATTTCGTTCATAATAAATGACGGGACTGATTCTGCTCCGTCTACTCAAACGAAGTTTTGTGTACGGCCAGGCTACGCTGCAGGCAACACAGCCTATCAACTTCGCATATCGTTGCCGTAATTGAAAACGCTCAGAAAGGAAAAATTATATCTTGAATGCAGTACAAAAGTCTTACTTATTAAATTTAAAAGTATTTCCAAATAATATCGAACGTAACGGGTATCTAATCCTCACAAGGACTATAGTAGTACAATTATCGGCTAGCTGCGATGCGATGGAGCTCCAGAAGAAGTTCGAACACCAAGAGATCCCGCCCTCACTGCAAAGTCGTCCCCTGCGTACCCAGCCCGACAGCAAACTTACTTCTTGGTTTGATTGTATTGTTTACATATTTTTGTATAAAATTCATGATACATGTATCTGACTTTCACAACTGCACAATTTGCTTAGGACTGTGATTTTGGCTGTAGTCTACAGACGATCGGAGGGAGCACAGTCGCTCAAGAGCTATTCAGCTCTGGGACTATACTACAGTATTCGCCCCATAGACGAGTGTACATAAGCGAGAAACAACCCAAGTCTGGAAACAGAATGGCTATAAAAACCACGCCATGTCACATTCCGTGTCCGATTTCACTGTGAAAATTAGCAAGTTCATCTATCATGTAACCGTCGATCGTTCCCTAGCATTCTCAAAATTCATACCTGGTACTTAATTTGCTTCAAAAACGCTCGTTTTGTGTGATTTTCGGCCGAATTCGACGGACACATCGCCAAAACATAAGCGTGAGCAACATTCCGGTCACCTCACAGTGAACGTTGGGCACCTCCACTTTACTGACGTTAGCGCCGCGTACCCATGAGGGGTGACTGGAAGGTTGTTCACGCCTTATGTTTTGGCGAGGTGTCTTCTGAACTCGGCCTAAAATCACACAAATATTCATACCTGATACTTTATCTGCTTACAAAATGCTCATTTTCAAGTGATTTTCGGCTGAGGTCGAGAGACACCTCGCCAAAACATAAGCGTGAGTAACATTCCAGTCACCCCTCATGGGTAGGCGGCGCCAACGTCAGTAAAGTGGAGGTGCCCAAGAGGTGACCGGAATGTTGCTCACGCTTATGTTTTGGCGATGTGTCCGTCGAATTCGGCCGAAAATCACACAAAACGAGCGTTTTTGAAGCAAATTAAGTACCAGGTATGAATTTTGAGAATGCTAGGGAACGATCGACGGTTACATGATAGATGAACTTGCTAATTTTCACAGTGAAATCGGACACGGAATGTGACATGGCGTGGTTTTTATAGCCATTCTGTTTCCAGACTTGGGTTGTTTCTCGCTTATGTACACTCGTCTATGGGGCGAATAGTACTGTAGTCCCAGAGCTGAATAGCTCTCGAGCGACTGTGGAGGGAGCTAAGGCAGGCCCCAAATTTGCATGGACAATGCCCGGGACAATTATACACGCAGCTCGATGAGAAAGTCATTCACATAAACCTAAATGAAGTGATCAATACAAAACTTTTAAACATCACTGGTTCTGAAAATTTATGATCAATGGTTCTGACCTACGGATTTTACACTGCGGCGTTGTTTTTTTGCGTTTGGCCGGCTACTAGTCCTGTAAGGCTGTACTACATGGAGGTAGTAGACTGTACAAGTGCAGCGGGGCCGGGCCGAGATTGGCGTGGGGCCTGCAGCAAGGTAAAGTGACAGCGTCCATTGCAGAATGCCTGCGTGTTCGCCTTTCGCGTTTGGGAGGAAATTTACCGCTGTATTCAGAATGCCTTTTTACCAGTATAAAAGCTCAAAAACTGATGCAAAAAAGCCAAGAGTCTGTAAATTTCTTAGCAGTAGCTCCATTGTTTTTTCTAAATTTTCGCTTAGATATCAGCCGTGCGTATACTGGTCCCGATCGTTCTGACTCGGGCGTTCACAGCTGTTTAGGGAGCCGTCATTATTTACAACCTGGGGGTCGAGGAATTACATTTGAAACTCCGAAATTTTGAGTCACACCCCAGCCAACCATGACTTTGGGTAACCCCTCTCTAACAGAAATTTTGGCTTACCTGAGCCCATGTAACAATACGTAGATATAAAAGCTCACCTAATAACCAGTCTCCGACCATATATAGTATTGTTAAATGTGGATGGGTAGCAATGTCATTATGGTATGGTTAAATGTCCAAATGGTTGTTGAACTCAAGTCAAATAAATTGACATTTCTATGATAATATAAAGGATGATTCAAAACAGTTCAGTTTTGTCCTAGATCCTGTACACTTATAGTGATATCTGTCGAGAACATTTCTCCATGACCCAGCCTCTCCTTTCACCTCTGGTAACGACTGTAGAAAACTACTGTGTGACATCATCATCACCACTGTCGATCCTCATCTTTACTGTCGCTGGTGCAGTTGAGTGCATGAACAACGATATCATTCTCATCGTCACTATCTTCTCTTTCATAATAAGTATTGATAGTAGTAGCAGCTACTTGTAGTTTTTTTGCCTTGCTTCATCTAGTTGATATTTATTGTTCTGTTAAAGTATTTATTTATTGTTATTTAACTGTCTCAGAGTAAAATATATTTATCAACTTATCATTATTTCATTGAGGACAGAGTAAGACAAAGAAAAACATTTTGAGCACCTCCTTATTAGCTTTCAATTTTTGAATGACCCCAAGGTCGTAAATACTGACGGTTCCCTTACTTGCTGCCAAAGGCCTTCGCGTTCACTGCATTCGACAGCCTACCATACATTGCCAAACTCACAGTTGCGAGTGTAGTGATACGTACCGGCCGCCGCGTACTATGCATAGAATAAGTTATTCTATGCATAGTACGCGGCGGCCGGTACGTATCACTACACTCGCAACTGTGTGAGTGACCAACTGCAGGGTGTGCATATCAGTGCACTGCCGACTGCAGTTTGAATAATCCGTATATAACGCACACTGTACCAGAATAGAATGTCAGCCTCCTCTGCCAAAGTTCCGTATCCTCTGAAACACAGTGGCAGTACGTATTTGAACAGAGAAGAACAAAATAAAACCATTCGCAGGTCATTCAGCCGGCGACCATCCCGGCGACCATGCGACCATGGGCGATTACCCAGGCAGTGTGGCGTGGCATTGCATGGCCCCAGAGAATGTTGCAGGCTCGATGATCATGTCATCAGTATCGGCGTTCTCGGTCATGTGCACAGCCTACAAGTTGTCAACAAACCCGTGCGGCAATCCAACTCGATCGGGCAATATTTAGCGTTTGTATGTCACTACAGGAGCACAAATTTGGCTTATTTCTTTACTGAACAACATTTCACGATGGATGTAAGAGAACAACATGTAATTTCGAACATAAAAAAGGTTAAAAGTTACAAATACTGAGGCTTTAAACCACGGTCCCTCTAATCATGGAGCTAGAAACGGATCATATAATACAAGCATTTCATACTCATTTTAATACAACACATGGCTTTGTGTGTAGTACTTCAAACTTCTGGTTTCTCCTGTTTGAAGTCTGAACAGTGAAGATTTAATGATTTAATGGCGAAGCCTTCGCAAAGCGACGATCAATGTGCCTCTGAGTGTGTGTGCGTGCATGGATTTTTACATCCATGGTGCGTGCAGGGGGGGGGGGGGGTGACGAGGAGAGAAATGTTTCCACTTGGTACAGTCACGGGTTTTATCAGTTCATCTTCAGCTGTTGTAAAATCTTACACTGAACATTAAATATGCTGGACTTGCTGAATCGTCGACTGCCGAAATGAGGGTGGATCCAAAGAAGAAGGTTTGAAAGTCCCGCCTTTCGAACTCGAAGTTCATTCGCCACAGACTGCTCAGAGTACATGTACATGACAGGACGCGTTCTCAAAAATGTTTCCAAATGTTGTTATGTATCCCTAAGGTGGCGCTTTCTGTGGAACAAAAGCATGTATATTTTCATGCAATTACCTCAAATCCCGTCAAATGTTTGATCAGTCTTCTTGTATCCTTATCAACTTTTTTGTCCAAATATGCCATGTTTTCCCATGTCGAGAAATGATACAACCTTTGACCCGAGTTCGGTGGTTTGTTGTTAATGTACTACCCACAATACCTTGCAGTACTCTCTTTCCTGTCACCGCCATCATGGGTGAGTTGTGAGCAGAAAACCCAAAATAAAATATCTACCGCAATCACATATTACTTGGGATCATCCACTTCCATACATGCATTTTGATGGTCACACTATAGTTATTAATTCGTACCAACTTGTTACTTACTGTAATTTTCAAATGATTAAGCGTTAATTCGTCATACTTCTCGGTTGGTACACCCGTGTTGTTCATGGATTGGCCGTCAGACTGCAGACTGACATTGGTTCTACTTTGGTAGTTCGGTCTTTTTGTACTACTCTTACGGAGACGGGGTCTCCAAAATGCAGTCTTTAACTTGAATCTACAGCATCTTAATCTCCTAGGCAAAGCGAGGACATTTTGTATCTCTTACCAGGGCTGGAAAGTTTCGTGGTCGTACATACAGTTCCATCCCGGCCATCCCGGAATACAGTTGATGATACTGTAACGATACACACAATGTTTTGATGTCGTTTGTCTTGATAGGCACACTAGGGTGATGCCATTCTAGTCAAAGGTTTATTCCACCCTATGTGAAAATGAGTGACAAGCGTCACTCTTTATCAGAATACGGACTTTATGAAAAACATGAATTTTGCATAAATGGCAATTACCAACAAATGTTACATGAATGTTGCATGTATGTGCAACTTCTCTCGCCAACCATGAATCGCCATTTTCGATGAGGACAACATAAACAGGGTAAAACCCTTGAGCTGCCCAGTGTAGTGTAGAGAAAATGCAGCCTTTAGGACTTTAAATTCATAAGTGTCGCATAAGCCATCATTCTTCATCCCACACGTTAGTTTTACTCAGCAACTCGGCAACACTTTTTGCAAGCATTCAGAAACTCTGCAACACTTTAGACCAGTGCAGGCAAATTCTAATCCATGGAAATGTTTCATGACTCCATACTTCTATTCTTTCAACAGGTATTTCGCGTGACAATTGGCACAAGCGCCGTAAAACAGGAGGTAAAAGGAAACCCCTGAGAAAGAAGAGGAAGTTTGAACTCGGAAGACCAGCTGCAAATACCAAGGTAACTTTATACCTTAAAGTCATGTAACTAAGGTTACTGAAAGTATTCACATAGGCTTACTCTAACTTATCCATGTACAATCCGTTTGTATTTGGAAGATAGTATAAAATATGTCACATATAACAGGTATGCTGTGTAAAGTGTTTTTGTATACAAAATGAGCGTCTTCTATTTTTGCTGCACTTCTGTAGCTTTCAACTTAAAATTGCTCTCTCCAACGATTTTTTGGTATTTTGCTATCTTATGAAGTAAACTTTGATGACCTTTTTTATCAAACAAAATTCTGTTGGCTATTTTCAGTTTCCAGCAACCCTAACTTCATCGAAATTAAGAGCTTGTTATGGTTGAGAGCATTGTTAGAGAAGAAAATAATTTGGCCAGTTTCAGAGTCAATTTAAAAGATGTTTCTATATAATTAACAAGAGGGCATACCGCTGATCGCAAATGACGTCACATTTCCCTCATTTATGTATAACATTAATATTTGTCCGCATTTTCAGCATAAACAGCGAAAAGATAACCTGCCAGTGTTACAATGGCTTCAAAAAGTCAAACTGATTTGAATGAATTTATGGTTTTGAGGACAAGCTACAACAACAGCCGCGCATACAACGACAACATTTGTCCGAATTTCAGGCAGCCTTGTCCGAAGTCGCGCACGTGCAGCTATATTTAGTAACAAACCTGAAATCGCGATCTACGCTATTGCGATGGTCATAGTTCACATGAAAGCCCAAGTGCTCCTGTAAAATATGTAAAATGCTTAATATGTCTACTTGACGTGTTATGTACATCTTGATTTTCTCAGCTTGGCGCCAAGAGAGTGCACTTGGTGAGATGCCGTGGTGGAAATCTGAAATTCCGTGCTCTTCGTCTGGACCAAGGAAATATGTCCTGGGGATCAGAAGGTAAATGTGCTTGACCTTGCAATCTTTAGGAGTTTTGCAGCACGTGAAACATAGAAAAGAGCCAGTTAGTAAGAGCCAGTTACTAGTTGTCTGTTGCAAAAGTTGTACAGTAGGCATGTGTGTGTACTTCTTGATGTCAAAGTCACCTGTCACTGTCGTTTTCATCACAATGTCCCAAAAGGTATCTGTTTCTTTAACCCTTTGCACCCTGACCCCCTGGTACCCTATGAAATCATGTGGACATGTCTGTCCGAACTGGGTTCAAAGGGTTAAAGGCCCTTTTGGTGATCCTTTGGATCGTCTTTGTTAGTCCCCACGGACACCGTCCGGGGGGACTTATAGGTTTGGTCATGTCCGTGCGTGCGTGCGTGCGTGTGTGCGTCCGTCCGTGCGTCCGTCCGTTCACGCAGATATCTCAGAGACGCCTGGAGCGATTTCGTTCAAACTTGGTACAAGGATAGTACCCTACCTCATACAGATGCACATCGATTTGTTTCACAATGCGATCAAATTGGCCGTGTTAGAGGACTTTTTAGTTTTCACCTCCATAGACTCCCATGTATAAGGCAGTCCATAGACTTCCATGTATAAGGCAGTCCATAGACTCCCATGTATAAGGCAGTACATAGACTCCCATGTATAAGGCAGTCCATAGACTCCCATGTTTAAGGAAGTCCATAGACTCCCATGTATAAGGCAGTCCATGGACTCCCATGTAAAAGGCAGTCCATAGACTCCCATGTATAAGGCAGTCCATAGACTCCCATGTATAAGGCCAAGAAAAATAAAAATTTAGTTTCTCATCGTATTCATATTGCAAAAAGGATGCAGTTACACAGTTTTTAGTCCCCAAAGATAAAGTCAAGGGGGCTTTTAGATTGGGTCATGTCCGTCCGTGAGTCCATCCATGAGTCCATCCGTTCACGCAGATATCTCAGACACTTTGACAAAATGTCACGTGACCTTGGTGACCTTTGACCTCAAATATACATATTTGTGCATAACTCAGTAACCACAAGTGCTACACCCTTCATATTTGGTATGATGGGACACCTTATGACGCCACATATTGTACCTCATTAATTATGTGCATATCTAATTTGAGCAAGCAAATAGAGCTAGAGGTCTGATTTTTGGTATATAGGGATAACTTAGCACTACAATTTTTTTGACAAAATGTCACGTGACCTCGTTGACCTTTGACCTCAAATATACATATTTTTCCCTAACTCGGTAACCACAAGTGCTACACCCTTCATGTTTGGTATGATTGGACACCTTATGACGCCACATTATGACATACTGTACCTCAATAATTATGCGCATATCTCATTCTGAGCGAGCCAATAGAGCTGGATATCTGATTTTTGGTATATAGGGATAACTATAGGAGAGAAATTTTTGACCAAATGTCATGTGACCTCGATGACCTTTACCTAAAATATATGTTTGTGTCAATAAATAAGTAACCACAAGTGCTATGTCCTTTGTATTTAGTAGGATGGGAGACCTTATGACAACACACGCTTTGCCTCATTAATTATGTATACATCTAATTCTGGGCAAGCGAATAGAGCTAGAGATCTGATTTTTTGGCATATAGGGATTAATTAGCAATATAATTTTTTTTTCAAAATGCCATGTGACCTCGATGACCTTTGACTTGATTATACATATATATGCATATTTCAGTAACCACAAGTTCTATACCCTCCAATTTGATAGGATATTAGACCTTAAGATGTCACATCTTGTACCTCATTTATAATGCGCATATGTATTTCTTGGCTGGCCAATACTGCTAGAGGTCTGATCTTTTTTCCTGATTTAGAACCATAACTTAGACATGCCTCATGTGTTTCAAATTGGGAACAACGACATAGACCTATGTGCCCATAGATCTCAACATATACACTCCAGTGATACTTCTTAATGACCACATTTTCCTGCCCCATCAAGACTAATACTCCTATTACAAGTGGGGACTATGTCATTGTAAATGACTTGTTGAGTTAATGGTTGTATCACAGTATTCGATATATCTAATTCTGTATTTTTTCCATTTTATATTCTGAATAATTACATTAAACATATTTCACTGTCTCCAGTACATTTCATTTAAGTATTTTCACTTCATGCACTTTATCCCTTTCACACATGTTCAAATATCTGACCAGAGAACAAACACTAAATAGTCCAGGATGGGAGCTACAGTGTCATTGACGCTATTTTTTTTTAATTTTCAACTATTCACCGTATTCAGGGGTTAGCCGTAAAACACGTATTATCGACGTTGTCTACAACGCCAGCAACAACGAGCTTGTGAGAACCAAAACTATTGTAAAGAACTGTATCGTGCAGGTTGATTCAACGCCGTTCAGGCAGTGGTACGAGTCACATTATGCTTCACCGCTTGCAAGGAAAAAGGGTGTCAAACTGGTGAGTGATACAAGATCAGAACTAATGCATTGAACAGAATTAAAGAAGTTTCTCAACTTACAATATATTGTATTTTCCCTGTTATTTTGTTTTTTCCTGTGTATGTCTGTATTTTGTCTATCTGTCCACCAACCAAATACACAAAAGTAATTCTTTTGTGGCAAGGTATAATTTTGCTGCACATTTTCTATTCAGGCCATGACATCCAAACGTGAGGAATTTCAGCTGAAATCAATAAGCACCGTAGATGTGATCTGTTTCCAGATTTTATGCATAGGTGTTGAATAACACCTTCTAAAAGTAAATTGACAAAAAATATCTGTATTTCAAAGTACATTAAAACTTGAGGAATTTGCAACTGTACCCTACCGTTTGTTACTAGTTATTTGATATATGGGGGCACAATGGGTTAAAAGGTAAATTCTGTGCAAAAAAAATGTCTATTTACAGAAAAACCTTTACATGAGTGGAAAGTTAGGAAGGTTGTGAGAATTGCAAAAACCCATGGACTATGACACTCTTAGGCCTAATCATACACAACATTAATAGGCACATCTCATGATATGCGATTCATGCTACGTCTCATGAGTGCCAGTCATGATGAAGCAAGATATCAGAAATTTATCATCATTTCCCTGATTCTACTACAAAATACCTATCGTGTATCATGTCAAACCTCAATCCAAAATGGAAAGTAATTGCACAATCCTATCTCTGCATCAGATTTTATAGGTCAGCTTGGAAAACTTTCAGAAATTTTTATCACCAGAAGAAAGTTGAAAAGATCTGTGTGTTGTGGATATTTTATATGTTGTATCTGTAATCAGACCTAGCCATCGAAACCATTTACACTGAGAACAAATGGCATAATAGACATCTGAACTGGAATGTAGAACTAGTTCATAGTGTATCATTACAAAAACAAAAATACATTCCAATTTGAAAGGATAAAATTTTGGTTTTGATAACTTAACCTGCCAAATATCAAAACATTTTCATAGATCAACTGAGTTATTGTATGAGTTCTATTTCAGGAAACTGGTCAAAACTTTGAATACAGCTTTTTGTCTCATTTTTTTGCGTCATGTTCCCAACAGAGTGAACAAGAAGATGAAGCCATTAACAAAAAGCGGTCAAAGAAAACACAGAAAAAATACGATGAGAGGAAGAAGACGGCTGCGGTAGCCCTAAATCTTACAGAGCAGTTCGGTACAGGTCGTTTATATGGTAAGTGGTTGGTCTTCTCAATATTTTTCCTCAACATCAGTGCTGTGCTTTGAAAGTCCCGTCTGCAAGGAGATGAGTTTATCAATGTGCTGTACAGGTCTCGTAGGCGGGTTTTACTCCCTGCTCTGTAACAGTGCAGCGTAGACCCTGAGATTAAGAATAAGGCAGAGTGATGAAATTTTGTTTGAGTAATTCTTATGGCACACAGCTGCGCCGTTTTGGCAATACAGCAAGTGCCAGGGAAGACCCTACTTGTCATAGTTACACTGACTGCCTGAGTCGTACACTTAGTGACTGTTCACCACATCTACTGAGAAAAGCACTGGCAAAGCTTGAGAGTGAACTGTACTATCCTTCAAACATACGGTAAACTAAAATATTTATAAAGGAAAACAAGAAATAATTCTTTCTTAAATAGTACATGAAGTGTCTAGGCATTACTTAACAACACTGCGGTGGACATTCAACTACCATGTCGTGATATACTGTTTCTTTGTGTCGATCTCTGACATGAAAAACATTTGCCATCAAGCGAAGGAAAACAAAATAATTCATTCATGCAGCATGGCACTTGTGCATAAATAAAAATAGCGCCAATGGCACTTGATCACAACGGGCACATTGTGAAACTACTCTATCTCTGGGTACACCTGTACATGAAATACTGAATGGGTAGGTGCTGCGGGTTTGGAGTTTGTCAGTAAATGCACACAGAAAACAAAGTCCCGAAGTAGCGAATTCCAGCCATTTTCAAACCACACTGTTTGTCAGTGGGGTAAGCAATATTCGCAAAAATCACATTTCCAGGCTAATAGACTATGTTTTACGAAATCACACGTCCTTATTACAAAATAAAACGATCTTTGTCTAACTGCTGCTCCGTTTGGCTCCATTTTTCGGAATCGGAACCTTGGAATTAGTCTGAATATCTCTACCAAATATCAATGCAGTCTGTTCAGCGGTTTTTGACTTTTTGTCGTTTACGGAAAATGGACACTGTCCACCACCGGTTGAAGCTAACCCTATATCACAACTTCCAGATGTGATAATGACCTATGGTCATTATGTTAAAAAATACCGCCAATGGCGCTTGGACATAATGACCGCCTAGTATTATCGGCATTTATCAACAACCACACTCACTGTGAATTAGACAGACCACGAAGTCAATGAGCAACATATAGCTGAAAGACTATTTTTCACATTGCGATTTTAAGCTCATTTTATGAGAAAAGAGACATGTATATGTATATGGAGAAAAAGCAGAAGACATATTTGTAAATTGTTTGTTAAGTGACAATCATATATGCATCTCTTGAAATTTTGTGGTTGTAAGGTATAACAGTAGTGTAAGAATAATGAGGTATGAATAAGTTAGTAAAGCTAAGTTGACAGTAATTAAGATTACAAAATTATACACTAAGCTGGGGAAATCTGATTGAAATAAATGTTGAAAAGTAGCAAAGTCATGGTCATCTTTTGTCTAATACCTTGTGTAAGTTCATGAACTTTACATAAATCTTGCTATAGATTTGTTGCTAATGGGCAATAACTGTGTTTCAGATCATTTGAGAGAGCAATCTATCCATGACAGGTTTAAATTGTAATATACTTCTATTTAAAGGAGAGAAACTTCTCAAATAATTTCTTTCCCTGTAATTTGCTGTGAGAACACATGGACAGATGCTCAGGACTCTATGCTGGTGCTACCTTGATAACTAACCTACAACTTGTAACGTCATTGTCTAACCTGTTCACCCCAATTTCCTGTAGACAGGTCCACACTCTCCAATTGATAACAATGGGTTTGGGCCATACCATTGTAGTGAAAGACTGTAACATGTGAGGTTGTGGATACTTAATTCCGGAATGTCAAAGTCTGTATATTGACTCAAGGATGTTTACTTAACAAATGCCTAGGGTCATCTCAAAAGTGAGAATCTAAACTATGAAATATGTTTTTTTTAATGCTTTTGATGCCCAAAAGACCATAGAAATCTCTTATACTTCGAATCAGCCATCCTGCATGTTTCTAACATTCATCAAACCCTCATTTCTGTTCAACAACTCATAAAACAGTCCACATTGCAGGATTGGTGTACATTCCAAAACTACATATATGAAAGACCCCTAAAATCAATTAGATAAAAAGGGGGGTTAGAAATTTCCCAAAACTATCTAACCGGCGCTCCGTTTGGCTCCATTTTTCGGAATTGGAACTTTGGAACCAGTCTATGTATCGGTATCAAATATCAACGCAGTCTGTTCAGCAGTTTTTGACTTTTTGTCGTTTACGGAAATGGACCACATCAAACACCGGTTGAAACCACCTCTATATCACAACTTCCAGTTGTGATAAAAAGCAGTAGACTGCAGAAAGTCAGTGAATAAAAGTAACACGGTTCTCTTTTTTTCACAGCGTGCATCTCATCAAGACCGGGTCAATGCGGCAGGGCCGATGGCTACATCCTAGAGGGCAAGGAATTGGACTTCTATGTGAGAAAGATCAAAGCAAAGAAAGGCAAATAAGATTCCAGCCTCTCAAACTTTTTTCAAAGTCAAGTGTACAATTACAAAGTCAAAAGTAAAATGCGCTGACAAGTATTGTTGGTGTTGGTGTTTTTGTACTGGTTGATACAGGTGATTGGTGTGTGTGTGTGTGTGTGTGTGTGTGTGTGAAGGTTTGTAGACTATGTATAAAGTACTGGTTGCAGATTAATGTGCAGGGAACAAAAAGCTTTTCAGTTAAGATTTCAATTTTGATCTGCACATCTTACACTGCCTAAAATATGCTATTTAAGCATTAGTGTATCTCTCCCGGCCCATAATGGACAAATTATAGGCCGGGAGGGGGTACATACTATACTATTGATTTTACAGTTTTGGTGATGCCAATGAATTTGTAGATATAGAAAATATCTTAGGCCTCAATACTGGATAATCAGATATGCTCTCAGTAATAATCTGAGGGCATGATGTCACAAAACCGCTGGTATTGAAAAAGCTGTAATCAGATTGCCAATATGCTCTCTCTCAGTAATGTACCATAATATTATAGGCTGCTTTTGTGGTATGCATATACCTCTATATGTATGAGTGTTGTGTGGTTTAGGATGTTACACAGCTATAATACGAATCATGGAAGTCCAGGGTACAAAATCTAAACCCCCTTTACGCAAGTGACAAGGAATGCAGCATTTCAGACTAAAAGTGTATTGGCTTGGTCCATGTTGTCATCGTTTTCAGAAATGACAATTACACTCCCCAGGTCAAACAGCACAGCTGAAATCATGTACAGCTGGTAATTTAAGGCAATTTTGGACTACATGATCATGTTCCCCTCTGCCTGAAGGAGTCGCATGTTACAGATTCACCGTATATTGCAGAGTGGGGGAATTATTAAGATTCCCTCGCCGGCTATGGCTTAGTCCGTGCAAGCGCCCTCAGCGGTTAAGCCAACGAGGCCAAGTTCTGCCAGGCAGTTCACTTGCTAGACAGACCGTTGAGGGCGCACCACCTTATGGTTGAAGATCGTTCACAGCTGAACTGAATGAGGGACTGTGAGAGAGTCGGCTGAGTATGTGAAAGATGCAGCCACCTGCATGGTAGGAAGTTTGAAATAAATGCTGGCGACAATATCGCTTTTGATAACTCTTGCAATTTCCTGTGTGGAAGTGTGGCTGTTACTTCTGACGTCTGCATGAATATCCTACAAAGTACATTGAAACTCTACCATCTGCCTAAATCTGTACTTATGGTATACTATCGTTGGTCTTGAACGTTGTACCTGCCCAAACTGAAGTATTTTGATGTGGTTTGTGTGTCTGATGATGACAACACCGGTCATTGAAGTCTAAACGGAGAAAATTAAATCGCCGAGCGAGGAACCTATTCATAGCTTTCTTGTAGAGCAGCACACAGTATGTGCACCGTTCTTCACATATCTTTATTGGAACCGCCAGTAAAGGACATTGCTTTACGATTTATCTTAATTCAAACCTGCACTTTGAGTTCTGGTCTGTTGCTCATCATACTCATATGCACATCCTTCATTAAGCTAGCATGTGCCTTGAAGTTAAAAATCAAAACTTTTGCATAAACATTCCGTTAAAGAAATTTTCAACCATACTTTTTCAAATCAAGAATAAAAATCTGGGGTCACAAAGTTTGGCAATATGGAAACAATTACCTTAAATTTACTGATGTCTGAAATTTAAAATGTCTGTCAGACAACTCTATGATGAGCCGATAAAGAATGAAAAGTTTCGATTTTTGAAAAGACAAGTGGCTCCAAAATAAGCCCCCACAAGAAGTAGACTAAAAACGTATTGTAAAAGTTTGAGACTCCAAATATCTGTCCCAAGGTGCACTCTTCCTTAAATACACACAAACTAATTATTTTGAACACAAGATTAATACAAGAGTTGCAGCTGATGGGCATCAAGCTGGAAATCCATAATGTGGTAGCACACTTCAAAAATGACTGATACATGGAACTGTGACTGATTTGATATATATTTTATTGTCTATTGCAATACAATGTGAGTGAATCGTGGAATTATAAAGACTTCTGGAAAATATGTTGCTTGACACCAGTTTATCCAGTTGGCATGTTTTGGTCTGATATGTCAGGGAGTACAACATGTCAAGATCCTGTGTTTGGACATTATTAGATTTTTGACACTAAGGAAAGATCTCTGTGTCCATTTGTACCTTCGACACTGTGATATGAATGACCAAGGACTTTTTACTGGTATCTTCATGTTGTGTTTTAGACATATCAGTTGCCCTACCACCACGTCAAGGTACATGCCATAGGTAGGGTGTATGTGTGTGTGGGTGTGTGTGGGTGTGTGTAAGCATGTGGTATCTGTGGAAATGTCGACATCCAGGTTTCCCATGGAGCTCTGCATGTATATCGTGTGTGTGTGGATGTGTGCTCACACAATGGAATGTATTGTATTGTGAGCCTTTTGTAGCTTGGTATGTTTAGCCTGGCCGGTAACCATTGCCGCATCTTCATTGTTGGTCGACCCTCTGCAGTTGTTAGGTCTTGACACAGAAGAGTACGGTGACACATACGTAGCCAGTTGCCCTATCACCACGTCAAGGTACATACCACCGATAGGGGTCCTTAAACAACACAAAGGTCTCTAGTCTACTACCATCTTGCCAATATGTTGTACTTGATGTTTCATATTATTCTGAGCAACCTCCTGAGAGCTCGCATTGACAGTGAATTCAAAACGTTCAGGAGTGTTCTGACAAAGTCCATGGACAGCACAATCGATACATCCAGTTGACTGAAAGTTACATGTGCATGTATTTGTCCATTTCTGTAATCCACTCTGAGTGTTCTTCGCACTGGTAGCTCTCGTCGGTCAACTGCAAAGCAAATTTAAAGTGTAAATGAAAGCTGCTTAAGTGATGCAAAAGTGGTAATGCATCTATCACAGTGTTTTTCACCTGTACGGGGAGTGAGGGCCTAACAGGGGAATTTGACGGCTAATTATAATCGACAAAATCACGAAATAGCGAAATGAAGAAGTAAAGAAACCTAATAATAAATTCAAATAAAGAAACTGCTGAGAAAATCTTTTTTCCACAAAGAAATTAATTTTACTCTTGGAAAATAAAACTTTTCTTTAAAGAATTGAAGTTTGCTGCTCTAAAGACATCAGGTTATATCATCCATTTAAGTAACACAGTTCGCGCTCAGCAAAAATCTTAAACTCTTGAACAATGTTTACTTCTGTTTAACAAAATAAAAAAATGCTTTTGAGAAACAAATATTTTGTTTAAAGTTAAAGTTATTTTTGAAAAGTTAAAGTTTTTTAAGTTTTTGAAAACAGTTTACCCCAAAAATAAAGTTTCTTGTACAGAATTAAAAGTTTGCTGTGGAGAAATAAAATTTCTTACAAATATTAAATATATTGTCTAGAAGTAAGAGTTTATGTTCAAAAGTAGTAAATTGTGTAACGTGTAGGAGAGTTGGTACTCTTGAACAATTTTTGCTTTTGTTTTACAAAAATAATAAACACTTTTGAGAAACAAATATTTTGTTTAAAGTTAAAGTTAAAAATACTTTTGAGAAACAAATATTTTGTTTAAATTAAAGTTAAGTTCATTTTTTAAAAGTTAACATTTTTTGATCAAAGTTTTCCGTACAAAATTAAAAGTTCGCTGTGGAGAAATAAAATCTCTTATCAATATTAAAGATATTGTCAAGAAAAAATTATAGTTTATTTTCAAAAGTAATAAAGTTCTGTGGCGTGTAGGGGCCACCATATCGACGAGTTACCAATTTAATCCTATGGAGCAGAGGCGTTCGATATACGAGGCATGTAATAAATATTGTTTCGCGCCCAAGGGATGGTGCTCATGAAGGTAATATTGATGATGCCCGAGCCGAGCCGAAGACGAAGGTATTATCACGGAGAAACCAGAAATCTAGATGTTGTTGTTGTTGTTGACCAATAAAATTCAACGAACATAACTATTGTGTTGTTGTTTCATATGTAATGTAGGTGTCCTAAGAAACACTACAAGGACACTATCATTATTTGACCCACAACATTACGTTTGAAACAACAACACAATAGTTATGTCCGTTGAATTTTGTTGGTCAACATCAACAACACGACTAATATAGACATAAACATCAATACCAACAACAACTATATTTCTAGGTTCCCTGTGGTATTCTCAATAATACTCTCATGAATGAAAATCACCTACAAAATACTTCATCACCAGACTCTCTGCTGTTGGTCCTGCTTGTTCCTCAAGTCGAGAACCTTTATTTGAGACAGAAAACTACATAGGAATTGGCAGAGAAGTCTGAGCCTGAACAGTTACATTGATATTTGTAATGAAGAACTGTGCAGTTCGGTTTAGCTGGATTATGCTAAATAGAAGGCGGATCCATATACATCGAGCTATTCCCATGATTCAATTGCAATATTTACGTCACTACATTACCGTTCCCTTTTGTGACCATATATGGCGCGTTGTTAAACTTCCGCCGTTTGGATTTTATGTGAGACCCACAGGCGTTCGATTAAGTGGGTAGTTTCTAAAAGTGTAGTTTATGCTACGTTCCGACGTTCTCTTCCGTAGCGTTATCAACGGTGATAAGGCTAAGGAGCGGAACGTCGGAACGTAGCAGAAACTACACTTTTACAAACTACCCAGACAACAGAACGCCTGCGGTGAGACCCATTCGTTTTGTGCCCTCATAAATTGAAGAATGCCGTTAACGATCGTGTTTTTATTTCTGTGTTTGTTTATCTGATTTTTTTGCTCTTTGTCTTCACAAACGTTTATTCTTCAATCACCAAACCCTGAAATGAAGGTCTATGGCATTTACACCCACCCCCCCCCCTCTCTCTCTCTCTCTCTCTCTCTCTCTCTCTCATGTACAACTAGCCTAGATTGCTTTTCCCTTCGCTTGCCTCCGTACCTCCGTCTTCACTACTAGACTAGACGGTAGTGAAGACGGAGGTACGGAGGCAAGCGAAGGGAAAAGCAATCTAGGCTAATGTACAACGTAAGCTTCGGCAGCTAACACATATATTCGTGCACCAAGTAAAAGACAGAAACTTATTCTTACCTCTGAATTGCGTATTGAGCTGCAATGTTGTTTCCATTCTGCTTGCGCAAAAGTCGACGTCGTTGTCGCTTTTCTTTTATACCCTCATGTTGCCAGGATGATAGCTACGTCACACACCCTCGATCCAATCACTATCGAAGGTATCACCAAATAAGGCAGCCTATTCTACAATAGACAGTGCAGGGGAAGGCCCACTATCGTCTACGACTACGGACTTCCACCGTGACCACAGTAAACTAGCTTTGGGTGAGTCTTTATGGAATGGCCATACGCCATATGCACAAAAGTGAGTTCACTACTGTGTCATTCAGTGTACAAGCAAAGGGAGCTCAGGCCCCTTGTTTGTTTGTTTATGCGTGTTTATTTATTTGTTACGTATGATTATTTCCATATACAATAAAGAACCAATAAGGAGTTGTATATGTGTTCATAAGGGACCGTTCAGTTTTTACGGCCGGGGGCGGCAAAATCCAGGGGGGGGGGTCATCCTACTTTTGGAATCCGCGAAGGGGGGGTCATCGCTTTTTCACTGGTAGGAAAGGGGGTCACCACATTTTCAAAAACATAATACCTACAATAATGTTCACTTTATGCCATGGCCATGATCGACCCTCTTTACCGGCGGGCCGCCTTCGGCGGCCCACTACAATAAATAGACTTTCTGTATTACCCATGACCCTCGTAACGGGCAGATGCCTTTGGCAGCCCACTCCAATTAGGTTTACTTCGTGCAACGGCCATGATCGACCCTCTTCACCGGCGGGCCACCTTCGGCGGCCCACTACAATAAATTGACTTTTTACAATAGCCCATGACACTCCTAACGGGCAGATGCCTTTGGCAGCCCACTCTAATTAGGTTTACTTCGTGCAATGGCCATGATCGACCCTCTTTACCGGCGGGCCACCTTAGGCGGCCCACTACAATAAATTGACTTTTTACAATAGCCCATGACACTCTTAACGGGCAGACGCCTTTGGCAGCCACTCCAATTAGGTTTACTTCGTGCAACGGCCATGATCGACCCTCTTTACCGGCGGGCCACCTTAGGCGGCCCACTACAATAAATTGACTTTTTACAATAGCCCATGACACTCTTAACGGGCAGACGCCTTTGGCAGCCACTCCAATTAGGTTTACTTCGTGCAACGGCCATGATCGACCCTCTTTACCGGCGGGCCACCTTAGGCGGCCCACTACAATACATTGACTTTATACAATAGCCAATGACACTCTTAACATGCAGACGCCTTTGGCAGCCCACTCGGTTTGGATTTGAACTCCGGTACACGGCGCACAGAGAACGGTTTTGTTTGTTTTTCTCGTTTGTTTGTCTATGCATGTTTGTTTATTCGCTTTGTCCCAGGGAGCATGAAAAACAAAAACCCAAGCATATAAACAAATGAGCAAGCAAACAAATAAATAAACAAACAAAAATATACAAACATACAAACAAGCAAAAATACATAACAAATAATAAACAACCATACAGGCAAACATAAACAAATAAATAAATAAACAAACAAATATCATAGAACGTTCAATAAATAACAAAAATACAAAAAAGTAAACAAACAAAGGTATACACACATGTATAGGATGGTCTCAACAAGACACAACAAAATAAGTTTCACGGTAATGCTATTGGTATGTGTCCCCCAAGCTTGTCACGACCCCTTTTATTATGAATAACTGCAAAACTATGTTTATGCAGTCTGACAACTGGGTGCCAAATTTGAATATGTTAATGAGCTTTCCTTTCGAATTGTCACGTGACATGTTCACTGCATCTCGTCCGTTGGCCCGTCATCAGGCCATTTTCTCGTTGCTGATTTTAACACTTTCAGACCTCGGAGACGAAGGGAAACCAAACGAATGAGTTTTATTCAAAGGTATGTGGACCTGTGTGATTTTTTAGACGGAATTTCGGCGAATTAGTATGCCTTTGCGTACAGACAGAGAATGCTGCACAGCTGCGATCGAGTATTTTTCATTGTGGGACGAACTGTAGGGCCATACGATTTTCTCAAATTGATGGCAATTTTCAATGAAACTTACATCTAAATATTCGTTCTATTTGAAAAATATTTCTGTTCAAGCTGTAATTTGACTAGCGACCACAGAAACGTGAGCCGAAAATTGACATCGAAATCCAAGATGGCGGCGGTCTTTACCAGCTACTTTTAGCGAGGGCAAGTACTGTATTAGACGACATCAAGTGCGACATCGTCGTACTTTTCGCGCACTCAGTTGTTAAAAAAATTAAAGTAGACCATCCAAAGTATTTCATTATATGAAGTGTAAAAAGAGTTATTTGTAGGGATATTTTGATGAATTTCAACCGTAAAAGACGTCAAACCTTCCCGTGACATATCGATGGAATGTGCATACATGGCTTCACGTGTTTCTGTGTATGCCACTTGAAGCAAACTTTAATCGTCTTTCTTTCCTTATTTCAGATTTACACCCGTTTTGCATCGAAGAAAAAACATTTCTGAAGATATCTGACAGACTTGCCGTGTTTTGTGGCGTGAAGGTTTTTGATTAACGCTGATTGACGGTAGAGTCGAGTTGCGATTGGATTTTTAGTCAGTTTATCACACTTCACGGGTCTCTCTTTCGACTGACGCTCAAGCCGTCGTTTCTGTTCTGTGGAAGGACTGTATGTTTTCCGCTCAAGAAGCCATTAAAACAAGGGAAAGCTGTTTAACAGTAACATTCTGTATTTGATCTTGTGCATTTTTATTTTATTAGCTCTGACGAAAGTGAATTGTGGTTGGTAATCAGTGGTTATTTCCGGAGAGCTTTTTATATGGTTTTTCCTTCTTTCCTCCTCATTCATCGGCTTACTTAGTCAGTTCTGACATACAGTGTGAGTTGTCTGACAAAGTCAACAATATAGTTGAAGGCATTGTTACAAATAGATTAAGGCTGTTCATAGTAAGAATGAAGTCTCAGACAGTATATTTTTGGGCCTTGAAGGTAAAACGGCTAGATAAGCTCAGTAAGAGTGAAAAGGATAGTTTGTCGGGGAAATTATGGGTCAGAAAGCATGTTGATAATGATTCTTATCGCATGTGCGAAAAAATCAAGAGAAGCATCCTTCTGAACAGTGACAGTAAGAAAAGTCTTAACATAAACAACTTGTTCTATGAAATTGGTGTTTGTAGATTACCATTGACAGTTGGTCTTAAAAAAATTAAACAATTGGCCACTATGCGACTGACAAAATTGCAAAAATTAGCACATACTCTGACACCTTTATCATCTACCTTAGGCTCGTTAACTGCTAAACATGTGCAAGCCTATATAAAAATGCTCAAATTGCTCAAGAGGGTTTACTTAGTATACAGGCATAAAAAAGAGAAAGTACAGGAAACAAACTTTTCTTGCAAAACCAGGAATTTGTTGTTATCAGTTCAAAGACTTACAGATAAGTAAAAATGTGTCAGGTCGTTAGCAAATATGAAATTGAAACACAAGTTTGTAGTGAATCAACTGACTGATTAGAAAGCACTGGCAGATGTATGCAACTGCATCAACAGAAAGGAAGACAGCATTTTCTACTCAATGACATTGAAACAAAGTTACGGAAATCAATAAATATGATGTCTGCGCATGTCATACAAGTCATCAGTGAAGACCATATTTTCAAAGTCCGTCTCAAATCAAGTCATGTTCCAAAATTAAAGCGTAGAGTTGCACAAATCACAAAAATGAAGGAAGATGATTTCAAACTATTGTGTAATGGGCGACCCTTGATACACAGAATACCAAGCAAAGGTGGTGTAGTGAGAGTGCACATCTCTGGCAAGGGAGGCGGTAAACCCAGGGTCAAGGAAGCTCATCCAGATAAAACTGATTGTGGCCCTTGTGGTAAATGTGGCAAGGTTTCTGCAGTTAAATGGTATCATAAGACAAAAAAGGAAGAAAGATACTTGACTTGGTTAGAAAAAAACTATGCCATAGCTGCTAACATGTGTATCTGTAATGCATGTAATCATGTCCTTGACAAAGCATTCAGTCAGTACTTAGAGGGTAAAGATCCCACACAAAATGTGGATCTAAGGCGAAGACCGCAAAGCAAGTGTACAGTTTGTGACAATGAGAGTGTTAAAACAAATAATATAGATGACAAACAGTTGTTTAGGGCTTTGTTTAACTTTGCTGTCAATGATCCTGAAATAGAAATACCAGTACATGCACCTTTGTGTGCAGAGCATTATCCCTATGGGCAAAACGGCACAGAGTACATTGTGTAATGCCTGAGTGTAATCGGTGTCTGTATGGTCAGGTTAGACATCCACCTGATGTTTTTTTTTGCTCGATAATTTTAGAGAGCAAGGGGATTATCCAAATTTGGCATTGAAATCAGACAGTCCTATATGTATGTGTTGTTATATGAAACTCTATCGTTTCACCAATGCTCTCAAACAACAACAGCATGGTCATGTTTCTGATAATGATAGTCTTATAAAGATAAATGAATCTTTGAAACAAAAAATCAATGATGTAATTTCAGGGGATATCGAAGAAGTTGCTATTTCTAGGGTAGGTCATTTAGTCTGTAAAAAGCTTGTCAATAGAGAGCCACTTCTCTTGACAGAAGTAAAGTCTCACTACATTGAACAGATCTCAGAACTTTATACAGAGAAAGGTAATAATGATAGGCCTTTGGAATTTTACACTGAGAGGTCAGCTACATTTTTGAAATTGGAAATGGCAAAGATTTATGGCCACCACATCTCATTTTCTACTGTGAAATCTGGAGGCATTGTACAACGGCACTCTCATTTTAAGATATGGTGCAAATACTAGGGACATTCTTCACAAACAGTATTTTAATATGTCAAAAACTGTCAATAATTTAGAAACGGCCTGTTCTGCGCTTAGAGCTGAGCTTACACGGAACATGACTGCAACAAGTCCAAGCACAATATCTCTCTTGTTTTCAGTTGCTGAAAACTTGTCAGACAGACTTCACTCTCAAGCAGCAAACTTTATTGATAAATACCAGAAAATCCCAAATTTATCTTCTATTGATCTCAAAAAATTGGTAAACGAAATTGATCCTGTTCTCTGGAATTTTGTCTGTCTGATAACACAAAGTAAAAAAGAACGCTCAGAGATGTTTCGGAATAAGAAATGAAGAGGAGTGCATTCCAAATGCAACAGCGCTTCAGTATCACTGGCTTCGCTCTTGTTTTATTTCAAAACTGTGGAGTCAAGCACACACCTCTGTCATTTCACTCCCAAAATATTCAGAACATGGCTTTAAATTGACTGGTAACAATTTGGCAATTCTATAGGACAGTGATGAAAATGTTGCTGCTGCAGAGGCTAATGTCAATCAATTTACAAAGGGTTGTGCTTGTAAAACAGGTTGTGAAACAAAACGCTGTAGATGCAAAAAACATGACGCTCTGTGTGGGCCTGGATGTACTTGTAGAAACTGTTTAAATACAAAGGCTAGCAATACTGAAGACACTGTCACTGATAGAGACACATTAGAAGCCACAAATGAGTTATTGTTAGAGGAAATGAATGTAGATAGTGAGGATGATGAAGTAGAAATAATTTTAGAAGAGGAGGAAGAATATGATCTGCCTGAAGAATATGTTGTAGAGTTGGAAGGAAGAGACATATATGAAATAAATAGTACTAGTGAAGTTGAAAATGAACTGGATTGTGAGAACAGTGATGTTGAGTAAGCTCTGCATGCTCAGTATCTTTAAAACATGGTCTAGACAACACACTGAACCCCCTTAAAAATATACAAATACAAAAATTAAAAAAAAAAAAAAAGAAAAAAAAGAACAAAAAAGGCGGTTTAAACAAGTTATGTATTGAGCAGTTCATCAGGTTCAAATATTTGCAATGTAAAACATGCGTCAGCTGATCGGAAAACGCAGCAAAAAAAACCCACAAAAATACAGTGAACGGAAATATCACTACAATATTTTAATCCTGGTTTATATACTGTATTTAACAATATTCGCGTGAAGAAATGTTCCATGATTGTTTTAATCAAGCAAGGAAAAACTCATGCGAATCACGGTTAAAATAACCGTGTGCGAATGATCAAAGCTTCACTGTGCATAGGCCGTGTACAACGCCGGTAACACACAGCCCTGTCATGCAGAGCTACACTGTGCAGTGTGTACAGATTCGCTATAGCGCTGTGACCGGCCTCCATACAGTATGGGACGAATTCTGGTCCAATGAAGCTAGGGGGTTCAAAATTGGCACACGCATTTCTTTCCTATAAGTGCCACGACCTGTAAAGTTTCACGACTGTTCACAACATGTAAGGCTCCTTAGCTGCTCCGTAATCAAGACCAAACATGGAAACACAAGTTTAGTGGACCATCGAGTCAGACTGAACAAGTTCGAAATCCTTGTATCTGAAATTTATTCAAGCCGTAAATCACTTTCATCGCCAAAAGTAAATATCCGAGAAAACAATTACCTATCAATTAGAGATTCCAAAGTCCTAGAGAGTGTATTCCAAGTCCGTATTTTGAATACGGTGTATCCAGGATGACATGGCTCCCGCCATATTTGTTTTGAAGGCAAAATGACGTCATTTTTTATAGACAGCGCCCCCACAGTTTGCCCCCTCCTCTCAGACTGTATGCATGCACAGTAATCCCCTCCTCTATTGTCTGTGGTTTACGCGGTGCCTTGTCAACAACGATCGCGATGTATAGGCGCACACGGTACGCACTGGACAACCACTCATTTTACAGCAAGTTCATGAAAGGGACACTGACTAAATAGTAAACACCCTTAAGTTCCCATGTAAAAATACCCCCTGAGGCAGCCGTTATTATTTACGTCGAAGAATTCGGGCAGGGGAGGGCACTTAAAATTGAAAGCTACAAGCATAGGGGATTGCTCAAAATGCGGAAAGGAACAAGAGGGGCTCCTCAATTATTTGGGAAATGTACTGAAGCATTTTGTGCAGTTATGAATGATACAAAAATAATAGCAATGAATTAAAAACTGTATTTTTAAAATTAGCGTCACTGACACTTTGATCATATCTGGTTAGATGTGACTGGCCAGAGTGAGTGTCCATACGATATCTAATAGCTTATATTGGCCTTAGGTTGTAATAATTATAATGTCAGGTGCATATGGACTAATCTTGATGTACAGTACATCAAGTACAATATCAAGTATGTATTGGTAGGCAACTGTTGCAAGGACACATACAACACCATGCAGACTGGTACATCAAAATTAGTTATGCAATCTACTATACCAACCTTAAAATGTCTACTTGCAATATTGTATTGCATGTAAACAATATTTGGTAATTAATCAAAGAGAAAGAAAGAAAACGATTTATTATTGCCTTTGAGGTCACAGTTATTGCTCAAGATAAATAAATTCAAGAATGAGATATTTGGCATTTTATTTTATTTTACTTAAAACGAGAAAAATTATCCCAAAAATACAATATTCCAGATTTTTGCCCAATTTGAATAAACTGATATAAATCATCTCTTAGAACCTTCATGTTAAATTTCAAAGCACTCTGACCAGCAATGTCAATAAGATAGTTTTGGACCAGGAAAAGGAAATGCCCTAATTTGTATTTGTATATTGCCCAATAGAAACAAAATATGCAAGTTTTACCACAATTTGAACAAAGTTGTTTTAAAGCAATTGGAGAAGTGATTTCAGGAAAAAATGATCCAAAAATACACAAATGATAATTTCACCACAATTTGAAGACACTCAACTAAGGTTGCCCCTAGGAATATGCATTTCAAGCATAAAAACAGTCAGACATGCGATTTCAGAGAAGATGGTTTTTTGACCACAGATGTGAAAGTTCCCCGAAATTACAAATCTGAATGTGAACACCTACAACAACAACAACAACAGCGACGACGACGACAACAGCAACAACAACAACAAGATGGCGGATATATATCTAGAGTAATTGAGCTATTTAGACTCCGATAAGCTTTCAATTAGGTAGTGAAAAACAACATTTGAACAGTCCTTCAAGCGTAGTGGGACTGTGCCATTATACAGGGTTTGGACATGTTTCTACAAGCATTGCATTCTACACATACTCAGACGGAGCAAATTTAACCCATAACCCTTTCACCCCCAGTTCCCTGTATACAGGTCTATCTTTACCATAGAAAACAATGGACTTGGGACAAACCATGGTGGTGAAAGGGTTAAAACAGGATAGTTTTGCTTATGGTCAATGTTAGTAACTTGTGTTAACGTGGCTTTTTCAGTGAACGTCTGTCAAACTTCCCCACAATGCACGACGTACCCTAAAAAGTGTTCTACAATCTGCCATAATAATATGAAATATGAAAAAAAATCGTGATCTAAAGAATGCGTAATTAACTCTTGCGTCAGCCTTTCCATTCGTAACCAATAAAACCCATTATTTGAATGCTAATGAGGTCTGCACCTTAATACATACATTGCAATTTGTTAGGTGGAGTTGACAGGTTGGTACCTTCCATGTTGTGCATACAAGAGGTCGAGTCCTGACAACGTCTTTGTAAATGACAAATGCATGACGAGACATTCCTTTCGCGTGACGCATTTACCACTGCACATTAACATCTCCAGGTAAACACCAGTTCGGCAATGACAAAGCATAATCATTATTATGGAGTGCCTGGGACCCAGTCGCCATTTGCCTACAAAAAGCCACTCGTCACAACCTATCGCTGTAGTGATTTGCAAAATGTATTCAATATCTTCGTTTATGGGGCCTTATGTATTCTTCCTTTTAGCTACCATTCCATTTTGATTTTCTGATCAACATCATTTTGAATTCACCTCTAAGGCACTGGGCTGTTAGCTGAGCAAATCTACTGATGCAATTTTTTTATTTTTCATTCTAACGCTTTTCTCTTTCCGTTGGTTTTTTTTTTTACGAATTGCAGATCTGTAACGAAATATAAATTCTTATAGAGGGATTACAGAGAGAGAGAGAGAGAGAGAGAGAGAGAGAGAGAGAGAGAGAGAGAGAGAGAGAGAGAGAGAGAGAGAGCACGAAGGAAGGAGGGCAAGCGTAAACATCAGAATCTTTCTCGAAGTCAAAACAGGCTTTCATATTTGCTTACTGGTAAAAGACGCCCGCATTTCATTTCACGGGCCATACAGACGTAAACAGGCAGACGTTGGGGACCGTCTCAGATTGTCACATAAGTTAAAAAAAGCGAAATTCGTTCGTTTACTGGGGACAGGGTTTGATCTCCATTCAATAAGTGAACTTCATATTTCGCACTTTTATTTTGTAGTTACATGTACTCTTTACATCTAGTGTGTAAAAATTACAAAAAAGTACACACTTGTACCAACACATTTTGCTGTAACTGTTTCCAACTCGTTCGCGTCTTCCCATGGTTAGTACTCAAATTTGATCGATTACTTGACGATGTAATGTGCTCAGTGGATACAAATTCCTCAGTGGCTCTCTGGTAGACAACAACATTTCGCAGTTTTGAACTTTCGTTTAGGGGGGAGGGGGTTTTGATGTAAAGATAGGAATTTCGTTTCTTGAACTTATGCGACAATCTGAGACGGTCCCTTAACAGACGAGTCTTGCCATGCACAAAGAACGTTGTCTTTTGAAATACATGACTTGAAAAAATACCATGTCATCATCAAATCGAGCAAAACTACTTTCGAGGGCAAAGAAAACCCGATATATCCCGTGTCAAGCCTTCCGTTTTTTTTCAAGAATTATGAAACATTTTTGTCATATTCGCACTCTCTCCATCGAAGAGTGCAAACGAAAAATAAAATAAAAAGTTCCCCTTATTATTATGCAGTGCTATTCACGTACATGTCCTTGAATGACTTGATTGGCATGCCTTCATACAATGCCCCTTTCGTCAGCAAGCTGAAAAGGGGATCGCGTGATATCGATTGCAAGACGATTGTCAACAAGCAATAAAAAGTGCGTTTCAGGAAGTGACATTTCCCCATTGTGAACGGGGCTGTGGACGACGACCCTCATATTAAACATCCTTAGACTACATGTAGAATGTGTCCATCATACACATCACAGCGCCACCTAACTGATAAGGGCCACGCAAGCTGCTGAGAAAAGCTTGCATAAAGTCGTATCAGAGGAGGCGGCAATAAAAATATTGACAACATACGATATCACGAAATCTTTAAAGAATAAATCGAAGGATATGAAAAGAAAATCGTTTATGAATAAATATAAGAAATACAAGAGACAATCAACCCTCTACCATTCATTTGATTTCACTGCGCATTGCATGCAAAATAACTATGATTTTCCACCAACAGAGTCTAGATACCAGCCAAGATAATGATAAACTTTTCATATAGTCGGCTGCATTTATGAAAAAAAAAGGACCTTACCCCAAAAAATTGCTACAAAAGGTTTCTCTACGGTTTTCTATAGAGTCAAATGTGCTAAATAACATAGTAAAAGTCTACCAAAATCTGACCACCGGAAACGCGTCATTTTCAAGATGGCGACAAAGATGGCCGCCATATACTTAAAATGGCCATAACTACTTAAATATTAAACCTAGACTAGCGATGTCTACCGGTATGTCTACCACCATGTTTTAGTGGTTTAGGAATCCAACTACCATATTAAACTACCATATCTAGATTATAGACAAGTGGTCATAAGTCCCATAATTTGCATATTTGTACATGTATTAAAAATAATCACTGTCACATTCTTCGTCCGGAACATGTTGCTCATGTGGATTTTCACAATTTCTGAGGTTAGGTAGTAAAGGGAAAGCAACTCCACACATCGTTCATATATGGTTTGTTTGCGTTTTGTGTATGAAAGTGTGTATAATATAAGTGTATGTCATGTTTGGCTGTTTTAAGTAAAGTGTTGCTTAGCCATGGCGAGACGTACCCGTAATCTATGTGTCTTGATGTTACTCCACACTGGAGCAGAGAGACAAGTGTGACACTGCGATCCTTTGGCGCTGCGTTTCGAAAACAGAGTTTTCTTCATCAGTCGCTTAAAATTCATTCTTGATTGGTGAGACGTGTTGAATGGTTGATTGTTTTTATTTAGTAGTATGTTGTTCCACTTACGTTTGGTGTTCAAGTAGGGAAGCTAGAATGTCTACTGGTTGGTCTTGTTGTGTTTTTGTAGGTTCGTGTGAACCTGAGTTCGAGCTGTCGTCGCTTTTGTGAAGTCTGGCGCTTATAAGTCTATCGCCTATATTTCTGTTCCTTCTATATGCGATTATTGGTTGATTTTGGAACAGTTTTTTTAGTGTTTCGTCTTTTTAAGTTCACTCAGTTTTCTCTCAGGGCTTGCTTGATTTTTGTCATTTCGATGTACGGGCTATATGTTGTTATGAAGACTACTGTATTGTTGGTGGCGTTCTTTCTTTCTTTTTGTTGCCCACGCTGTCTTTTTCTGCTTTTATGATCTGTTTCTCTGATAATGCGTTCTATTTCATTTTTAGCTCATATTTGGTATGTGCATAAATAACAAAAACAGCTTATATGGTGAGTCGGTGGCGTCTGTGTGTCTCTATGTATGTATGTGGGTATGTTAGTGCGGATGTATGTCCGTCACATGCAAAAGCTCCCTTACCGCCAAAGCTATCATCTCAGTATTTGGTGTACAGGTAGATGCAGGGGCTGAGATGTGACGTTGTTCAAATGGACGTCAAAAATGTGCAAATGAGGTAAGAAAAAGGGAAATCCTGCAAATGTGTAGGAGTGGTGGTATGCTAGTGACTGAAACAGGCTACTCCACTGACCTTGAATCATTTTCTGTCATTGTTTTTGAACTGTTACATATTAACAGACCTGCTCAAACTAAGAGGGACTAGCTGTTTTTGCTATGCATGTTGCTAAAGTTGACCTCCAGTACCTAAAGTTTCAGACGTTATTTACTTTTGTCATTCTTGTTTTTCTGGTATATATATTTCTTGTTGTTTTTCTGGTTTTACTTTGCAGAAATCATTGTCATAACATCAACGTAGAATTTTCCTGCACTGAACAGTCAGATAGAAACAACATTTATTGTTGATCTTTGGTACCCATACTGATATGTACAAATTCTGATCAAATGTGACGGACACCGTATAATTGCGGTATTTTTATATTGTGTCTTGTAATTTTTCACTAAATTGTGTGACTTTCTCTGTAAAATCGATTTCGTTGTTGCATGTTCTGATGTATCTTAATGTTTCACCTTTGATCAGACCTTTGAATGTTGCTGCCGGATAGCTGGAGTTTCTTTGTAAGAACTGGAATGTATCTGTTGGTTTTATGTGTGTCTTGGTGTCGAGAATGTTCTTTTTGTTGTATCGACGATCTTTGTAGATAGTCAGGTCTAAATATGTGATTTCTTGAGAGGAGCTTTCAAACGAAAATTTGAAAGTAGGATGCATTTTGTTGATGTTTGATATGAATTCATTGAGTTCGTGTTGTGTTCCGATGAAAATCAGGAAAACATCGTCCCTGAACCTCAGCCAGGTCGGTATTTGTTGTTTGTGTTTCTGTATTATTCTCATTTCTATCTCGTGAAATGTAATATCTGCTATTTTCAGCGACGAGGGAGACCCCATAGAGCACCCCCATATTTGCCAGTAGAATTCATCGTTGAATTCAAATGTGTTGTTTTTTAAGATTATTTTTAAGCAGAGCTATCATGTATTTCGTTGGTGGCTGCTTGATTATGTGATTGTTTGATGATCTCTCCTGATTTCATGCTCTGCCGACTGATTCAACTGGCTCATTATGTGGTGTATTTGTGTAAATTTAAATTACATCTAGTGTTACTAGTGTTGCATTGGCCGAAACTTCACACGAACCTACACAAACACATCAAGACCAACCAGTAGACATTCTAGCTTCCCTACTTGAACAACAAACGTAAGTGAAACAACATACTACCAAAAATAAACAATCAACCATTCAACACGGCTAACAAATCAAGAATGAATTTTAAGCGACTTATTAAGAAAACTCGGTTTTCGAAAACACAGCGCCAAAGGATCGCAGTGTCATACTTGTCTCTCCGCTCCAGTGTGGAGTAACATCAAGACAAGTAGATTACGGGTACGTCTCACCATGGCTAAGCAACACTTTACTTAAAACAGCCAAGCATGACATACACTTATATTATACACAATTTCATACACAAAATGCAAACAACCCAAATATGAACGATGTGTGGAGTTGATTTCCCTTTACTACCTAACCTTGGAAATTGTGAAAATCCACATGAGCAACATGTTCCGGACGCAGAATGTGACAGTGATAATTTTTAATACATGTACAAATATGCAAATTATGGGACTTATGACCACTTGTCTATAATCTAGATATGGTAGTTGGATTTCTTAACCACTAAAACATGGTGGTAGACACAGACATCACTCGTCTAGGTTTAATATTTAAGTAGTTAGGCCATTTTAAGTATATGGCGGCCATCTTGGACGCCATCTTGAAAATGACGCGTTTCCGGTGGTTAGATTTTGGTAGACTTTTATTATGTTATTAAGCACATTTGACTCTGTAAATTACCGTTGAAAAACCTTTTGTAGCAATTTTTTTAGGGTCAAACCATATTTTCAGCCGACTAATAGCCACCACTTGTTATGGATACCTCGGGGAAAGAGATTCACTTGTTCTGTATATCCCCGGGATGATTTAAATGAAAATAATGTTTGAAAAAATCACTTTATTTATTGTTCACCAAATTTGCCATTGCTCAGTTTCTCACTGTTTGGCAGAATAGAGCCAGGAATTCACAAATTGCATATTCTCTCATAATCGTCACTTTGGGCGCTCTTTTATGGGTACCATTGACCAAACCAGATTTGGATAACTACCCAAGTAACAAATCCAACAGGGCTAGTGATGTGTCATCTGCAAATGACAAACAGCTGAAAACTCGGAAGAAAATATGAGTAAATTTTAAAACGTGTCTTAAAACGGGAAGATTGAACTTTTTTTAGGATTTTTATGGGAATTTGAAAATAAATAAGATTGCAATCGCGATTCCTCCAGCCAAACGCCCCCCCCCCCCCCAGTATTGTGAAGGAAGCTTCACATGTACTGCGGATCCATCCTTTATAATGGAAGTTTCGGAAGAATTTTGAACTCGTGTATACTTCCACGCCTTGTTAACTCGTTTTTTAAAGATGTCATACAGGGCTCTGATAGCACACAATGACATATGTCAGTATTGTATCAATTAACTGCTAATTTGCATACTTGATGAATTTTTGTAATTAAGGTGATATTTCTAGAAATACTGCAGCAAATTTGATGAAACTTGGTACAGATCTTTAACACACAGTCTCATATAAATTTACACAGACACTTAGAGGTGTCATGCGAATTAATTGCTAATTTGCATATTTAATGAACTATCATAATTAGTGGGCTATATACAGAACCACTGCATCAAATCTGATGAAACAGGGTACAGATGTTGATATTGCACTACTATAATACTGTGTGAAGACATTAAGCAGTATTATGTCAATTAATTCCTAATTTGCATATTTGATGAATTTTTGTAATTAGTGGGATATGGATGTTGAAATTATTCATCAAATTTCTTGTAATTAGTGGGATATGGATGTTGTTAACATTTGAATGAAGACATTTATCAGTGTCATTCAAATTAAATGCTAATTTGCATATTTAAAGAACTTTCCTAATTAGTGTGCTATGTCCAGAAATACTGCATCAAATGTGATGAAACATAGTACAGATGTTGTTGATCTTTCAGTACTGTAGTACGGTGAGAAGACATTAAGCAGTATCGTGTCAATTGATTGCTATTTTGCATATTTAATGAACTTTCATAATTAGTCTGATATGTCCTAAAATGCTGTCTCAAATTTACGTGTTATAGATGTTGATCTTCAAGTAGTATTATGGCATGTAAAAATATGTAGTAGTGTCATGTCCATTAATTGCTGATTGCATATTTAATGAATTTTCGTAATTTCGTAATATGGCGAGAAACGGTTCATCAAATTTCATGAAACAAGATACAGATGTTGAGCTCACACTGCTTTAACATTGAATAAAGACACTATGCAGTGTTATGTTACTTAATATTTAATTTACATATGTAATGAGCTTTCCTTATTAGAAAGATATGTCCAGAAACACTTCATCAAATTCGATGAAACTTTATACAGATGTTGATCTCACAGTGTTGTAATACAGTTCATTGACACTTGGCAGTATCGTTTATGAAATGTGGTACGTGATAATCTGTCAGTGTTATAATAGAATGCAAAAATATTTGGCAACATCCTGTCGATAAATTACTAATTGACTTATTTAATGACCTTTTGTAATTAGAGTGGCAACCCACATTGCTTTTTACGTTTTCACCACCATGGAACTCATCTTTAATCACAGACCTAAATAATGAATGTTGTTACTCTTTGCTGGAATCATGATCGATTGTTCCCTGTGTTCAATTACAATACAGGGCTGTTTTTGAGAAAGAACAAAGCTAATCGTACATTTATGTAAAGGGAAAGTAATGCTAACTTTTTGATTTTGTCATTGTTTTTTATTAATTGCAACTTCTTATTCTACTCCTTCAAGAATATGTGTAAAATGCATTATTGTTTACATTTGAATTCTAGTCCGGACCAGAAGTCGACAGTAACAATGCAGTTTACACACGTAAGAGCTGAGTTCATAATATATATATCAACATGCTTTGGGGAATAGCACAAGGAGTTATGGTTAACATTTAAATAAAAATGGTGAAAATATTATCAAAAGTTACCATTACTTGCCCATTTACTTCAAGACACAAAAGACTGTCTAAAATAACTTACAGACATTACATAGTAAGCGCACATTATGTAGAATCGCCGGTAGAGAGACGACAACCTCTAGCTCGAGACAATCTTTAGCAATATGTACCAATTTGCAAAGCCAATGAGCATAGCGAAGAGGACATCATTAATGCACTGCGGATGGCAGGAAGGATGAAAAATTACTTTCAGCGTCGCCAACACACAGAAGGATGATCACTGCTGTCACGCTTTTGTGATTTCTTTAAAAAAAGATACATGCTAATCACCTGGTGTAATGCAAACTTTGGCACAGCATAGCAGCACAGTCTTGGCATAGCATAGCAGCACAGTCTTGGCATAGCATAGCAGCACAGCCTACAGATCCGCTTACAGTGCTAGTGTTCGTCCAGCATGGCTGGTTTTAATAACTTCACCGTATCTTACTGTCAATTGAACTTTTGACCTCAACACACTAGATTTTTGTCAATGAAATTTTCCGTTCAAGCACTACAAGTTGACCTTCATCAGTAGAATAACCCCATCTCAATGTCGTGACCTTTCGGACATGTGACGTGAAAATTGGGTCAGACTTTTGGTAATTTGCACCAAAATTTTCAGTGAAAAAATCTACAATCTGAAGATGGCAGTTATCTTTTTAATGAACACAAATAATTATGGGATGCAGAACTTTTTGTTATTTCAAATCTTGAAAATGAGAAAAATACCTGTCATTGTGACCCCGCCAGTCATGTGTGCATGCAGTTAACCTTTTGGTTTTCACTAACCTAAATAAGTATCGCCGAGGCGTCAGCCATCATGTCTTTTAATCTCAAGTTGGACGTTGGCACTACCTTGATCGTGACATTTACCCTGTTCATAGTTGCCTGGCTGTTCTTATTCCGAACACGCCGACGTAATCTTCCACCGGGGCCATTAGGATGGCCTATGGTCGGTTCTTTGCCACTGCTCTTGGGGAGTGAACCTCCAAGCGCAGTCTTGAATCGACTGGGCAGTAAGTACGGTGATGTATACAGCATGAATCTCGGGAGCTGTCTTGTGGTAGTTTTGAACAGCTACGACGCCATCAAGGAAGCCTTGGTCGGTAAAGGTGATTTCTTCAGCAGTCGTCCAACAAATGTCCATCGCGTTTTGCCACTCGACAAAGGTGGGTATGTCAATCTTCATTTTGCACTGATTATAAAGTCACCCAAACCAAAGGACAGCCGAGGATCAACAGGATCATTCAAAAATAGTGTTATTTATTCTCGTTGAAGCCCCGGGTCGATCAGCAACGACCTGGCTGTGGAAACGCAGCTGTCGGGGTAGGCTGCGTCTATGTGGGTCAGCAAAAGTCAACCCCGCCACGGACATTTCTAAGGCGGGGTTGATCTTTTGGTGACCTGCATAGACGCGGCCTTCCCGGTATGACATGTAGCTGCGTTTCAACAGCTGCTATATAGCAGCTGCAGCCAGCCCAACTTGCTTCATAGAGAGGGGTAACTTGTGAGGAATAGAGTTTAAGACCATAGGTAACAAATAAAAGGATTACAATCTTTGCATTGGGTATAGAGGGTATCGAATTTTTTCAAGTTAACATTTTCAGATGCAATAGTCACCCAGTCGCTCTTATGTTAATAATAATGGATATCTTTGAATCACTTTATAGCATTTCCTGACTTTTATTTTGGAATAATCTAAACTACTATGAATGCCATTGAATTTTCATAGGAAAAACACAAGTAGACGTAAACAGGGGACAGAAGCTGTAATATCTTTAGTCTACGTATTAATCAGAGTTTCCGGTTCTACTCCCCATAGCATAGCATGTATTGTAACACAAGTATTCATTTCCAATATCAACCCAAGCTGTATACTTTATAAATTTGAACTACAGCTAAGGCTCGTGCTGACTGTATATAATACCAACTGTTGACAAGCCAAAGACTTGTTCTCAAGAAGTAAAACAAACTAAGAGCAAGCATCACTTGATAGCAAAAATATAGAAAAATATGAACAAAAATTGTAGCTACTGTCCCTTCCAAATATCTACACTCTGAAAATAAACATATTGTACAGGCTGTTTGACAAGGTGAATACATGGGCTTTTTATCATGTTTGTGAGTAAAATTTTTTTAAAGAACATAATCAACACGATTAAAACTAATTTTGGATAATTGGATAGTGAAGTAATGTCGGTTTAATCTGCAAATGTAAGCTCATCTGCTTTTCTTTTTAAGAAATACACTTGTTTTTATGAATGATTTTGTAATATTGCAATATTCAGCTAAAGCGCACGTAACACGTTTGAGAATTTTGAACAATATGAAGATCAAATTCTTCCAAATTACCAAACGTGTTACATGTAATTGTCCATGCAAAGTAACCAAAATGTAAATTATCAGAACCGATGTTGTTAATATTTTTACTCAAAATCTTTATTCTGTGTATCAACATCATTTTCTTGTATCTATTTTATTAAAATGGTGTTGAAATGTTGAACCTTGTTAACACAGCCTAAGTATGAGTATGCTCCAGTGTTATGTTAATACTGACACTTCAATTTATTGCTTGAATGAAATCCAACTGCCAGCAATATTAGAGCGTATGTGCAGGTTGCGTTGATAAGCTGAGTACTAAATATTTCAACACGTAAGGATGTAAAACTAGAGATTAAAGTTGAGTAAAAGTACTGGAAAGAGCTATCAACATTTTAGTTTGATACTGTTTGCTTGATAAATGTTTGGCCGTACATTGGGGAGTTTTGAATATTGTTTATCGTAAAGTGGGGTTTGAAAGTGTTTTTATGGTATTGAGGGGTCTAAAACGAATTAACATTTCAAAAGTGACTCATGTGCAACTCTCTCCCAATGTACACTCACTTTATGTACTTACACGTGTGAAAAGAGTTTACGTTTGGAGAGAATTGCGTTGGGTCAAACACTGATAACGTCCTTTTAGTGTTTCTTAGGACATCTACATTACGTTTGAAACAACAAAAACGCAGTAGTTATGTCAGTTGAACTTTATTGTCAACAACAATAACAACAACAACAACACGACTAATAGAAACATAAAGTACAAACAACAACAACTACCATATAAATGCCCCTGTAAGCAAACAAGGACAAGTCACTGAAAAGCCCTCCCAAAGTTTCGAAGTGCCGTGGTCTCCGCACGGGTTTCTTGTTGCCATTGTTTGTTTTGATAATTGTGACTGTGATACAGCGCTTGTCTTTTTAGTGTGGAGTTTCAGGGTTTGGCACACACGGATTTTTTGTTTGGCACAGCCAAGGTTTACAGTTCGACACAAAGAAATACCAGACGGAAATGCAACATTTTATCCAAGACAGACGACACGTTTTCATTTCTGTCTTCGTCTGAGAATGCCGCACAGTGCAGTGTTGTTGCATGCAAATTTAAGCGAGTTGTTTTAACGGTCACAACTGTCGGTCTGAACAGAAAAGGACCCACGTTTGATCGTCGTATCTTCGTATAGCTATCGCCTTGGAGTAATCTATCGAAATAATGCAAAATACACGGGGAAGAACCTACACCCGTGGAAAGGCAACCAGCAGTGATCTCCGGCAATAAGTAGTTCACGAAATAGAGGAGATAGGTGGTGATCAGGCGACTGGTTTTGTACCTCGTGGATCATATGTACAAACAGCGAAGAAATTGCGATTGGCAGCAACGACCGTATTAAAAGAAGATTTGGGTACATTTTTGCAAGACCGGTTCAGTAAATCCCCTAGAAACTATCGCCGTGGTCGACAAAGAGTGTTACTGGACGTTGAAGTTGAGTTCATAGAAGCCATCAAATCTGAGAAGCCCTCCGTTAGGGACCGTTCAGTTTTTACGGCCTTGGGGGCCGGCAAAATCTTGTCGCCGGTGTCCAAAAAAATATAGACCCCCTGCATTTTTCGTGAAAAAAGATGACCCCCCCCCCCCTTTGTCAGACGAAAAAATTTGATGACACCCCCCCCCCCATGAAAAATAACCAAAACACATATCAAATTTACCCGCACGGTTTGGATTTGAACTCCGGTACGCGGCGCACTTTATTCGTGTAGCAGAGATGCCAGTGCACAAACTTCTTAGCCACATCCATGCAAACGTCTGTTAATTAGGACTCGTGGTACGAGTCCAAAGGGTTATGTAAAATTGTCTGCGTTTTCCCCTGTATTGGACTTGGACTTGGTACTAGACTCATGTTTGTTTATTGCAGGGCTCGAAATTAGCGGTAGTCCCGCGTCCACAGACTACCAACTTTTCCCTGGGGCTACCAAAGTCCATGAAATGGTAGCCCACATGGACTACCAAAGCCTGAGACATGAAATACTTGACGTGCGATATCCGTCACTTTCGGACGAGCTAAATGCAGTCAACATGCAGTATCGTTTGTTTGAAACAGTTATCCTTTCATCTGTGAAGAGTTTTTTCTGGTGACTATTGCCGTAACAGTTTTCTCTTCTATGTTGTTTTTTACACAAGATGCAGAGCGTTTGATACTAGAATGTTGAGTTGCTTTTCCGTGTGCAGTCTTTACTTGCCAGTTCACACTATATGCTGTTGATCGGCAGCATACAAGACGTACTTGTGTCAAGTTTTGGAGGTTTGATGCTGAAATTTCACAAAACTGTCACTTCTATATCAAGAGATTGTGTAATCAGTTTGATTTGAAATAGTAATATAAAACACTGTGCCAGTTAAGCTTGGCTGAGTTTCGCTGTCTTTTATCTACATGATCTATGGTTGTCGATCAGTATCAATGTATTACGTTCTGTATAGAGAGACTCGAGTGTAACAAGGCATGCCAGTTCATAAAGATCATGAGAATATTTTTTTCTGTTTTTCTTTACTAAAGTTACAATTTCTTTGGATGTGTAAGCCGATTTTGAAAGTGAAAGAAAGTGTTAAAATGTACATAAATTAGCATAAATTAAGCATCCGTGACACATAACTTGGGGTTTCTCGAGTTGAAGCCCCTAGTTTTACTTCTATTTTGTGTTGCTGAACCGGGGCTTATACTCGAACAAGTACAGTATACCTAAACTAAAATATTCATGGACTACCAGCCATTGTCACTGGGCTACCAACTTCAGAAAATGGTAGCCCAAGTGGACTACAGGGGTAAAAAGTTAATTTCGAGCCCTGGTTTATTGCAATGAGTTCAATCTTTGCCTGCCTATCTGCGCCGCTGCTCTCAGAGAGCAAAGTTGGCGGAAACAAGTTTTCATGTGCAAGTTTTGATGAACACTGAATACACAGGTGGTTTCCGTTATGGAAGTCAAACCTGGCTACACTGAGTGAGTGTTACCCTTCAGGGTACAATACAAATAAATGTTTAGTCAATTTCATAACAAATAGTTTCAATTTTTGCATTTATTTTAATATTCTCGGTAAAAATCACGCCCTTTAGTGCAAATCACATCCCTTGATGTTTGGCCTAAATGGAATAGTCTTCCGGTGTGTTTGACCGAGACTGCGAAGGTTTGAACCAATCATACGCCTGTATCGGGAAAGATTACTGTCACTCTTAGGTAAAAGTTCTGCTACAGTGTTATAGCTCCGTAACATTCTGCATGATAAGAGAACGTGCGGCAATCGACGCATCCTTTGATGTTATGTGTCGGAGTACAACAACTTGTACGTTACAGTCAAGAAACCCGTGTGTGCCAAACCCTGAAACTCCACACTAAAAAGACAAGCGCTGTAATTCTGACTGTGATACGATTAAACTACCATCCTTTGGTGTGCTGTTATATACTAGTTAATCCGGTGATACCATCCAAAACAGTATAGGCACAAACATAGCTTACAGTTCTCACAGGCTATTAGGGAGCCGTCATTATTTACGCCCGCTGAGGGGGGGTCCGGTGGAATTTCATCGGAAACTCTGAAATTTCAAGTAACCCCCCTGCCACCCATGATGAATTTGAGTAACCCCCCTTCTCTAACTCAAAAATTTTGACTGAAGCCCCTCTTTAAAAAGTTAAATACAAATACATATATTTGTAACATTATAAAAATACGGCAATAGTAAAGACCTTTCAAATCCTGATGTACCCTGCTAGATTATTATCGGTTATCTCAAGACGGTTGAAAGAGGTGAAACCAACAAAATGAAATTCAAAGTGACAACAAAATACAGACGCTATAACCAGTATCCAATCATATAGTATTGTTAAACTTGGATGCGTATCATGACAGGGTTTTCACTAAGATATCTGACTGGCCAGAATTTTAAAGTTCATGGGGAGAACAGGCAAAAGGCTGAGTGGGAAATGTCAGAGTGGGGTTCCTCTACATGTATCTTGCATCGAAAATTTTTTAGAAACTGATGTGTGTAATGGTGCAATCTGAGAGGTGTTTCAATTTATTTTGCAATCAGTAAAATTGTTTGAAAATGACATTGAACACTAATGTTTTTAGTACATTTTTTGCCTGACCCGTGTTTGAGTCACAATATTCAACAACATTAACAAAACATCGATAATATGTTTTGTAAAAAATAGTTCTCAGTTTGCCAGAGATCGAAGACCAAAGAATACGCAGCAATGGAAAATCATTGACCTTGTTGTGTCATTTCTCCAGCTGTCAGCTTCTAATGAAAAGCTCAATACCGTATGGTTAATGTTAAAATGGTTATTGAACTAAAGTCAATTAAAATATATGTTTCTTTGATAATCAAAGATTAATTCACAACAGTTCAGTTTTGTCCTAGATCCTTTGAAACATTTGAGAAAATGGTGTGTGCAATGGTGCAGTCTGGTGCAATCTGAGAGGTGTTTTTAATTTGTTGTTTTTTTTTAATATACACTGTTACAACACCCCAAGGGAAGAGCACGAGAGGGGGTCTCCCCCTCTCGCATCGGAAATTTTGAGAAATTTATGTGTGCAATGGTGCAATCAAAAAAGTGTTTCAATTTGTTGCGCACTAAAAATTGAGTAACCCCCATTCTTCCATTCCACATTTTGAGCAACCCCTTCTGAAGTTTTAAATTTTTTGAGTGACCCCCCCCCACATTCGTCCGATCCCCCCAGATCGTAGATAATGACGGCTCCCTTATATGACATAGTGAAGGAAAAAGCGAAGAAAATCTTTACAAATCATTGCTAAGACCAAGCACCACTAGGAATGTCGCAGTCGCAAATATTATTATAAATAAACAGCAACAAGAAACTAATGCTGAGACCAAGACATCCATCCCCGACCCCATCCCCTTGGGACGGACCTGTTACCGATGCTGATACGTGTAAATGTTTGTTTTCAGGCGTAATCAGAGTACCTGACAACGCCAACTGGCGTGAGCATCGGCGATTCACTTTGTCTACACTCAAGAGACTGGGCATGGGCAAAAGCGTTCTTGAAGACACGGTTCTCAACGAAGTCGATAAGACAATTGCCACCTGGGACGCCACCGATGGCGGTCCTATCGACCCTGCTCACGTGCTTACCGCAGCGACTTGTAACATTATACTGGGTTTGGCATTGAATAAACGATACGCATATGATGACGGTCAATTGGGCGAACTACTCCAAATAATAAACGTGGCGTCTGCGTCAAAAGGGGTCGCTGCCACATTAAATTTTCTTACTTGTTTGAAGTACTTACCAGGACAGAACAAGCACAAAAGTTTCCATCAAAACGCGAAAAAGCTTTACGACAAACTACTGAATCCGATTTTAGAAGAACATGGTAAGAATTTAGAGACCGAGAGGGAAGCCAATGATATCATCAGTGCTTACCTGAAAGAAATGTCTCGTCCGAAGCAAATCGGCGTTAACAATACAATGGATATAGAAAACCTGTTTGTGCTCATAATAGAATTACTCCTGGCAGGAACCGATACAACGGCCGTCACCCTGAACTGGGCTATCTTCTACATGGCCTCGTATGGAAAAGTACAAGACCGTGTACACGATGAGATTGATCAAGTCATCGGTCGTGAACGACGGCCTACAATGGCTGACCAGCCCTTGCTCCCTTACACGGAGACGACGCTGATGGAAATCCAGAGAATTAGCAGCATTGTGCCGTTAGCGCTCGCCCACGCCACATCTGGCGATGTTAGTCTGCGAGGTTATGTCATCCCGAAGGGCACTTATGTCATACCAAATCTTTGGTCAGTTCATCACGAGCCACGGCGTTGGACAGAACCGGAGGTCTTCAAGCCTGAGAGATTTCTCGGAAAAGATGGAAGTGTTATCAGAAGTGGGGAGCTGGTTCCATTCGGTATTGGTAAGTTGTATTTTTGTGAGTTTATGCGAGTATGGATTATGAAGCTTTAAAATGTTCAATCAGGAAGTTTTGAAAATTATTTCTGCGAAAGTCAAGAGATCAAAGTTCTGCATAGAGGTCATTATCAATTGGCAAATGCCAATGAAACGTTGTCGACCACAACGCTGGCTTCAATGGTCAATCTGAATTATATGTTGAGGAAAGCATAAGAAAGATAATTCATGCTCTGTATTTTTGGATCAAGGTAGGGAACAATGATGACAAAGAGGAGGAATAATATGTACCCTTTATCGATAGAGCTGACAAAATAGTGCTGTCATGATGTGTCAGTATAATTTGAAGGTCAGTTTTGAAAGTCATATTTGCCTCGTTATAAATCTTCAGTTTTATCAGCTAGATATACATTAAGCTACATCTGCTTGGTTTTGATCAAGTACCTTGCTTCATTTACCAGGTCGTCGGATCTGCTTGGGAATGCCTGGTCGAATGACGCAGTGCCTGGAGGGTGGGATCGCCAGTGGTATAGGGGGAGGAGTACCTTCCCGATGGTGATAAGTGGTGCGGATTACCGTCGCCTAGGTGACTGGCGTTGCAAATACCTGGACTGAACCCACACGTGGACTGAACCATTTGGGGTTTTTTTGGGTGTCGATGGTACTTTGACAATAAAAGTAAAGATGCACAGATATCGAGTTTATTGTCTTGTTTATGAGCGGCCAGTATTTCCAACAGCATGAATTACGTGCATTTGCCCTAGAAGAAATAAATAATTTCGAATAAAACATCGCGAATATAACCACATTCCTTAAGCTCGACGTACCCCAAAGAACCATGAAATCGCCCGACTTTCGATCGAAGAGATGAGTTTTGCCAAACCGCGTATACAGAAAAAGTGGCAGATGACTTTATTTTTAGAATCATAGACAGTATAGCGAGATGTAAAAAATGTGAAAGAGGCTCCCCATCTAACTATCCTAAATGTTTTTGTGTCGAGTTTGTGTTTGATTCGTTTCGAAAATGTGTTCCTACATTCTTATCCGATTGTGTGTGTTAATAAAAATGTTTGTTTCGCTTTGGATATTTGTAGAGAAGTTTGGATTAGTGTGTACGGTAATGTTTGTTTGTGTGGGGAAAGCTTATGGCGAGACGCAGCCGGACCTATGTTGTTACAAAAGTTGATAGAGTCGCCCTTTGACGCTTGCGTTTCGAAACCCGGGTGTGGTTTCTCATCAGTCGCGGTGTAGATTCTTTCCTTAGTTTGTGTTTGTGAAAATTTATTTTAATGCATTTTAGTGGTCTTGCTTTTCGATTAGCGAGGCAAGTATATTAATTTTTGGTCACGTTGTGAGTCCGTTTGGTGGTTCGGTTTGTTTGTTCTATGTTTCTTTACTTCGGTAAATTTTGTTTTGACTGGTGTGTCTTTTAGATTTTGCGGAGGTTTGTGAATGTTTAGGCAATAAGTACCACTGGGGGTACGGATTTTATGTTTATTGGATCAAGATACTCACAAGTATCCTGGTTGATGTGCTTGTTCTCGTACATTTTGATTCATAGTTCGTTACTTTGTTTACTGTTTGTTCTGGCTTGTTGTATAATACTGAGTGTTGCGTAATTGTCTTTCGCATTCGAGTACGTAATCGTTTGTGTTGACAATGACGAAACCCGACCCTTGTCGAGGGTTTTTTTCCCCGAAATTTGTCTATTGTTTGCAAGCTGGTTTATCGCGATTCTTTTAGCACGCGACATGTTTTGTTTCCTTGTTTGAAAGGGTATCTCTAGAAGTGCGAGTTTAGCAACTTCAGATAGCTTTCAAGTTTTTGGTGTTTGTTGTTTGTGGAGCCCAATTTGACTTTTCTTTGAATTTGTGTTGTTGCGATTGTTTGTGTCTCACGATGTAGCGTAGTCACATTTTACGACTTTATTTGTTGAAATCCTGAGGTGGTTTTATTCTGTTTGGTTTTGTTGGCGTCCGAATTAATTTTAAGGCCTTTGCCTAGTACTATTTTTCGGAGTTTCATAGTTTGAGCGATGATAGGTTGTTGTTGAATTTCATGTTGTTGTCGGCTTTTCTTTGGAAATAGCTGATTTATTTCCACGGCCATTTTTTCTGTCACGTTATTTTATGTGTACGATTTTTGTTATTTCTTTTAAGTGTTTGTGTGTTCTATGTCATTTTATGGGGTTTTTTGGGTAGTTCTCTTTTTGGAGTGTTTGGTGGCCCTGAAAAGGGCCGCTCGGTATGGGTTTTTGTTAGCGCTTGGCGCGTTTATTTTGGCGATGAGCCTATAGCTTTTTTATGCTTCTTTTCGCCGATTCGATGTGCTTGGTAAGTAGGTGTTTGCCGCCTTCTTGTCACTGTGTGTGCGTACATGGACAGTCTGCATAGCCCTTGAATGTGGTCTCGATTTTGATCAAACCATGGAGGTACCTCCATGATCAACTTACAATTTAGGAGTATATATCAAAACTGATAAATGATTTATGTTTTCACATGGGTTCACAAAAAGTTTCGCCCCGGTGTTCATTTTTGGCCCAGGAATTCCATCTGCCCACCCTTTGCAGAGTAGTAAGCTTATGGGGCAAGTAAACATGGATGCGCCGGTGCGATTCAACGATCAACCTGTATATCGGATCGAAAGTCAACAATTTTACGGCACGGACTATGATTTTATAAGTTTATACACAGTCCCTCGTGGATAGAGAGACTGTGGTTTATATAAAAATTATAAGGCGCGGGGTATTATATATGACTGATTACTGTAGCTATAGATAGGCTACATCAGGACGGGCAGCGACGGGCAGTAATTAGTAGGCAAAACCACGGTCCCTCCACAGAGGGACCGTGGCAAAACAGGTGGTTTTCACCGTGGGCAGAACTCGGTGCAATGATACTGAACATTAATAGTAAGCCTGTCACCTTGAAGGTAATGCTGTAGGTGAAACAAGTAAGCTTACTTCAAACGCACGATGGTACAAACATTCCTACCTCCATGGTACAAACAACACCATAAGTGAAACGTACACATAGAAATACACGCGTTCCTACGTTGTGCCCACCCGGGCCACGCGATTAAAATATGACTGATACTGCTGGATAGTGTTAATTGGGTCGGTAAACAGTCAATTAATAGTTTAATTGACTACCTGGGTGATTGGCAGGTCGTGTCCAACGACGCATATGCAAAGCAGGCCAAAAGACAAAAGCCCCCAAAGATATTGACAGCTGGCCAGGGTCACCATGAATACGTAATGACGCTTCACTACGCAGAAACTGCGTAGTCAAGCCCTTCTTAACCGGTCAAACTCTCTCGGCATTTTCCGGCATGAAGGCAACTACACACACATCCTGGGCATCAATCCGGAATAATGGAAGTTGCATTTGGGAAGAATTTGGAACTTGTGTTGTACTTCCTTCCCTTGTTAAATCGTTTTCCATATGTTTGTTTGGCACATATTATACGAGGTAAATACAGTTTTATGAAATCATGTAAATCTCAGTGTTTGCTTTATTGCATTTGCATTTGCAAATGTGAGATTTCCAACAGTCGTCACAGGTACACATTGTGTAAATCTCTCTGATGTTCAAATGTGTGCAATTATTCAGGTTGACTGTGCTACGTTGCATGTTGTCGTAAATACCAAATGTCATAAATATGCTGACAGCCTTAGCAATCTGCCGATTAACTTGTATATGGTAATAAGCAAACGGTTCATTGTGAACATCAATACGCCGGGACTTCTGTCACTCGTCACGTCTTGTAGAGCTCGATAGTACAGACGCAGCTGTGGTTTTCACAAACACTCGTACTTCTAACATACTAATTCTGAACGAGATTGCCTTCAAAAGAACTTTTGTAGGAATTATAGAGGGACAACCAAGGTGGTGTGTACAAAGAAAATGAGGGGCTCTGTCTGTCTGTCTCTCTGTCTCTCTGTCTCTCTCTCTCTCTCTCTCTCTCTCTCTCTCTCTCTCTCAGTTTCCTACAATCAAAGAAGTTCATGTGCAAGATGCTAACGAGTCAAATAAATAGGCGTACTTTAAAACGAAACTACGCAATCGTAAATATCTGTCCTTATCACTTGCTGCCGCCAGGTTAACTTCTCTTAATTCATGTTATTACTGATTGCTTTAAATGGAAGATTACTCCCATTGTTCAATTCCAATATAAGGCTATTTTTTGAGAAACAAGAAAGCTAATCAACTTTAAATCATACTTTTAAAGCTCAGGACACAAGAGACACTATCTCAAATAACATACAGGCATTACATACTAAGCGCACAGTGTGCAGAATCGCCGGTAAAGAGACGACAGCCTCTATCTAGACGATCTTAAGCAATATGTACCAAAGTGAGTGGAACAGTAGTTTAAACGTTGTATGCAATGCAATCTCGCACAACACACGCATAATTTATGCGCTGTAGGGCATACGCTGAACAAACTAACGTCAAAACTCGCAAACTACTGAGCAATAAGCATAGCGAAGAGGACATCATTAATGCACTGTGGATGGCAGAAAGGATGAAAAATTACCTTCAGTATCGCCTACACGCAGAAAGGATGGTCACTGCTGTCACGCTTTTGTGATTTCTTTAAAACAGATACATGCTAATCACCTGGTATAATGCAAACTTTGGCATAGTCTACAGATGGGTGATTCTTAACGTCCTTTAAAGTGCTAGTTACTGTCAATTTAACATTTGATCTTATACAGTCTGATTTTTGTCAATGAAATTTTTGGCTGCAACATGCAACCAGCACCAGCAGAATACCCCGATCTCAATGTCGTGACCTTTCGGACACATTGTGTCAAAATTGGGTCATAGACTTTTGATAATTTACACCTAAAATTTCAGTGAGAAAAATCTAGTGTGTTGAGATCAAAATTTCAATTACCAGTAATCAGCTACCGGCACAGATGAATTTCCTCTTATTGTTCTCGACTTACGAGGATACCGAAGACAACAACCTGGACTCGGGCTGTCACTCAGCTATACCTAGAAACAAATTGACTAACCTGATAAAACTTGCAAAGTATGATCAAGTACTAACACCGTGTAATAGTCAATTATTACTAATACCAAGACGAAATCGAGGGATTGAGGATTGCGGCTTTAACAGACTTAATGATATCGAGTGTATGGAACGTACGAATGTCCAACAGTCATGTGATGGCCCTATATAACCATTCTTCCCAACTGAAGATATGAGATCTTTCTTACTGAAAACAATTAATGGCATGCAGACCTTTTTGTTATTTCAAATCTTGAAAATGAGAAGAAAAAAAATATGTCCTCATTGTGACCCCAGTCACGTGTACAGTTAACCTTTGACTTTCTCTGAACACAAATAATATAGTATTGTCGAGACGCCAGCCATCATGTCTTTTAACCTCAAGCTGGACGTTGGCACGACCTTGATCGTGACATTTACCCTGTTCATAGTTGCCTGGCTGTTCTTATTCCGAACACGCAGACGTAATCTTCCACCGGGGCCATTAGGGTGGCCTATCGTCGGTTCTTTGCCACTGCTCTTGGGGAGTGAACCTCCAAGCGCAGTCTTGAATCGACTGGGCAGGAAGTACGGTGATGTATATAGCCTGAATCTCGGGAGCTGTCTTGTTGTAGTTTTGAATAGTTACGACGCCATCAAGGAAGCCTTTGTCGGTAAAGGTGATTTCTTCAGCAGTCGCCCAACAAATGTCCATCGCGTTTTGCCCCTCGACAAAGGTGAGTCAATTGTCATTTTGCACTGACTAAGTCACTTCAACAAAAGGACAATCGAGGCCGGGTCGACAGGGTCGTCCAAAATAAACATTGTTTGTTCTCGTTGAAGCTCAAGTTCGATCAGCTAGGATCCCCAGCAAGCTTTATACAGAGGGGTATAAATTTGTGAGCAATACACTTTAAGACTACAGGTAACAAATAAAAGGATCACAAACTTTGCATTGGGTATATCATGTATGTAGGGTATCGGATTTTTTGTACATTTTCAGATGCGATAGTCACCCAATGGCTCTTACGTTAATAATAAATATCTTGAAATCACTTTATAGTATGCATTGAAAAGCGAGTTATTATACACCTACGTCTGTAACCTATTGAGTTTCGTCGTACAGTAAGTTTCGGTATCAGAGGACGCAGAGTCCAATAACCTTGACATGGAGTACAATAACTTTAGGCGTTATTGCATTGGACGCTATTTGACCTTTGACCTCAAAACACCTTTACGTCAACACGAGGAAAAAGAAGAGAATATTTTACAGCTTTTACAAAAATATATACTTCTCAACATTCAGTACTTTACAAAGTAAATCATGGTCAGTCCAAAACCGGTGAATTTGAGTGAAATTATGCTGATGACGTAAAATTTCTACCACGTGCACTGCGCAGCGCGGGTTGAATTTCGTTCTGTGGGGTCGTTCTGTGCGCTTAGCGGACGCGCTGAAAGGTTCACAGTCTGCTCGCGATAGCCCAGCATCCAAAATCGCTCAAATTTTCCTCAAGGAATCTTTCAGCCAATCTTTTTCAAAATCAAGAATAAAACTCGAGTGTCACCGTTTAAATTTTGGTAGTAGAGAAACAAATTACCCAAGACTTACCAATATTTGAAATTCAAAATGGCCGCCGTTCCTATATTAACTAAATGGATAAAAATGATATTTTCGATTTTCAAAAAACTAAGACGGTGAACGTTTTTCCTATTCAAAGGGCTTCAAAATGAATCCTAGCAAGTGGTAGATCAGAAAATAATTTGAGAGTCCAAATATATGTCCCGAGGCGCATTCTACGTAAACACAGCCTGAGTATATGAATATGCTGCTGTGCTATTTTAATACTCACACTTCAATTTATAGCTTGACTGAAACGCAAACGCCAGCAATATAAGTGCACATGTGGAGGTTGCCTTGATAAGCTGAATACTAAATATTTCAACACATAAGGGTGTAAAATCAGACCTAGGAGTTGAGCAAAAATTATGAAAATTTTAATTTGATATGAAAACTCACTTTATGTACTGACACGTGTGAAGAGAGTGTACGTTGGGAGAGAGTTGCGTTTGGTCAAATAATGATAGCGTCCTTGTAGTATTTCTTAGGACATGTACATTATGTTTAAAGCGACAACAACAACAACACAATAGTTATGTCAGTTGAATTGTATTGGTCAACAATAACAACACGACTGATAAAAACATAAAAAACCGTACAAACAACAACAACAACAACCAGATAACTGGGCCCCCTGTGGGCAAACAAGGACAAGTCACTGAAGAGCGAACAAGTCCGTCCAAAGGTTTCAAAGTGCCCTGGTGTCAGCATGTTTTTCTTCTTGCCGTTGTTTATTTTAATAATTCTGACTCTGATATCTAAGATTATATTACCAACCTTTTTTGTGCTGTTATACACTAGTTAATCCAGTGATAGCGTCGAAAACAGTAAAGGAAAAAAACATAGCTAACAGTTATCACAGGGCTATAACATGACACAATGAAAGAGAAAACAAAAAGAAAATCTTTACAAAATCAGTGCTAAGGCCAAGCATCACTAGGAATGTCACAGTCGCAATTATTTTTTATAAAGAAACGGCAACAAGAAATCCGTGCTGAGACCAAGACACCCATCCCTGACCTCATCCCCTGGAGACGGCCATGTACCCCATGCTGATACATGTAAATGTTTGTTTTCAGGCATTGTCAGAGTACCGGACAATGCCAACTGGCGGGAGCATCGGCGATTCACTTTGTCCACGCTCAAGAGACTGGGCATGTATGGCGTGTAATCCATGCCAAAATTAACACCTTACATTTTGAGCCAACCTACATGCAACTCTCACGAAGGTACATGCAACTCTCACGAAACTGCATGCGATTCACAAAGCTACACGCAACTCTCGCGAACGTGCATGCAACTCACGAGGCTACATGCAACTCACGAAGCTACATGCAACTCACGAACTTGCATTTTGAGCCAACCTACATGCAACTCTCACGAAGCTGCATGCGACTCACCAAGCCATGCAACTCTCACGAAGCTGCATGCGACTCACCAAGCTACATGCAACTCTCACGAACGTGCATGCAACTCACCAAGCTACATGCAACTCTAACGAACGTGCATGCAACTCACGAACTTGCATGCAACTCACGAAGCTACATGCAACTCGCGAACCTGCATGCAACTCGCTCGAACCTCATGCAACTCTCTTGAAATGCATTCGCTTTGCGCTGCGACTTATTTGAATCGGACTCCCTAGATTATTTAAATCAATTGTAAAAGTAGAGAGAAATTTTAAAAGGCACCAAGATTTTTACACAGTGCGGAGAGTTTTCAACAGCGCCGAGATTTTTACACACTGCCGCGAATTATTTTACACAGCGCGGAGATCTTTACACAGCACGGAGAGTTTTCAACAGCGCCGAGATTTTTACACACCGCCACGATTTATTTTACACAGCGGAGATTTTTTAAGAGCACCGAGATTTTACACAGCGCGGAGAATTTCCATGAGCGCAGAGATAAATTCACACAGCACGGAGATTTTTACGCTGCGCAGACACTTGTTGTTTTCGTCCATGGTAATCGAGTGACACGATGACATCGTACAAACGAGCGAGGCAATGCGACGGGCAACTCAAGTTGCTTGTTGCACTGCATATACTATATGTCGGGTCATTTTTTTCAGATCCCCTGGCTCACTGGCAGAACACATCTGAATACGTCATATGACGTTGGTATGACGCGTTGTGACGTCTCATAAGCTTCCGCGTTGTCGGAGCAAAGTTAGTCACTTTAATGATGGGTTGGTTTATTGTAAACCACATTGTGGCACAGTCTACTTGAAGTAAAATGAGAGTCAAATAAAATACGATAGAACCTCATTCACACACGTTAACCGACATAGTGTACTCCAATTCACGTATGGTTTTCTCAACCCAGAAGTGCCTTTATTTAAATCGAAGGCAGCATGCAGCAGACCCTATTTAAAATTGGTTTACCCCAACCAAGTCCCCCCTTCACACGGACTTTCCCCCGACACGAATGCGTTCAGCTCAAAAACGAGCTTCAAGCAAAATGAGTTGAGCTTCAAAGGTAATCTAGGGAGTCCGATTCAAATAAGTCGCAGCGCAAAAGCGAATGCATTTCAAGAGAGTTGCATGAGGTTCGAGCGAGTTGCATGCAGGTTCGCGAGTTGGTCGCGAGTGCATGTAGCTTCGTGAGTTGCATGCAAGTTCGTGAGTTGCATGCACGTTCGTTAGAGTTGCATGTAGCTTGGTGAGTTGCATGCACGTTCGTGAGAGTTGCATGTAGCTTGGTGAGTCGCATGCAGCTTCGTGAGAGTTGCATGGCTTGGTGAGTCGCATGCAGCTTCGTGAGAGTTGCATGTAGGTTGGCTCAAAATGCAAGTTCGTGAGTTGCATGTAGCCTCGTGAGTTGCATGCATACGGTGGCCCAAAACTACCTGTTCTCCGCATTCAAAGTCTGCGTCGCATTCAATTGTTTTTCTCTCACATATGTCTCCGCATTCAAAGTCTGCGTCGCATTCAATTGTTTTTCTCTCACATATGTCTCCGCATTCAAAGTCTGCGTCGCATTCAATTGTTTTTTCTCTCACATATGTCTCCGCATTCAAAGTCTGCGTCGCAATCAAATGTTTTTTCTCTCACATAAGCTTATGTCTCCGCATTCAAAGTCTGCGTCGCAATCAAATGTTTTTCTCTCACATATGTCTCCGCATTCAAAGTCTGCGTCGCAATCAAATGTTTTTCTCTCACATATGTCTCCGCATTCAAAGTCTGCGTCGCATTCAATTGTTTCTCTCTCACATATGTGTCCGCATTCAAAGTCTGCGTCGCAGTTAATTGTTCCTCTCTTAGATGGGCCACAGGCGGCCCAAACACTATTAATAAGCTTATTATTGAGTTTTTCTCAGTTTTCTCTATCAGTTCTTCAGTTTTCTCTATCAGTTCTTCTCCCTTTCTTCACGCTCTGACTGATCGTAGGAAATAAAAAGAAATTACTTTATAGCCTAACCTAGCCTCTTGACTCTTTATTTATTTTACACCCCATTACAAGGATGTTTATCTCTCATATACACACATCTTCTAATTAATTAGTCAACATGACTAATTATGCTAATCCGTGGACTTATCAGGGATTTTATAGGTTAGTCAACATCGCGAAAGATAGGAAAGGTTACTAAAACTCCTTTTTCATTTACATCTCTATAGGGCCGTTCACATCAGCCAAAAAGACTAGGCCCTTGTCCTAGCCAGGTTCGTGGCCGACCAAAAAACAGGTGTGAACGGTTCTGGCCGGCCACTGTCCGGACAATTTCTGTCCTAGTCGAGAGGGGTGGTTTGTGGCCGACCCAGGTCTCTGGCCGAGCAGTAAACAGCGTATGTGAACGCGTTTTGTCCGACTCAGGTCCCAGTTGACGCCCTCTGTAGTTGACATGCAGTGTAGTCTTTGACCTATTCGACGATTCAGTATCATTTTAGACATAGCGAGTCGAGGAGTCAACTGGGCTACGGAAGAAATCAAGTGTCTTTTAGGCATTTGGAACGAAGATATGGTGAAAAATCTGATGGACGGCACGTCAAGGGATCGAATCGCCTACAATATCATCTCACAGCGTTTGTCAGAGCATGGGTTTGATCGTAGCCCAGATCAATGCAAACGTAAGATGAAACATTTGAAGTCCGAATTCAAAAAAGTTTCTGATAATAATAATGTCCCGTCTCAATCGCAAAAATCGTAAAAACAACCAGAACAGGACGAACATGGTCCTGTTGTCGAAGACAGCCATTGTGACCTGTATAAGGTCAAAGGTCGGCTAGACGCTACCAAATGATCTAGGCTAGGACAGCGTTGAACGTAATGTGAACGCGGACAAAAGATTAGCTTATCTTCTCACATTCTGCCGGATTAGTTCTGGCCGGCCCTGGGCCTAGATGTGAACCCCATATATCTTTCCAATGTTCACCAACCCTTGATAAGTCCACGGATTAGCATGATTAGTTGTGTTGACTAATTAATTACAAGATGTGTATATGAGAGATAAACATCCTTGTAATGGGGTGTAAAATAAATAAAGAGTCAAGAGGCTAGGTTAGGCTATATAGTCATTTATTTTATCAACTACGATCAGTCAGAGCATGAAGAAAAGGAGAGGGACTGATACTGACAGAGAAAACTGAGAAAACTCAATAATAAGCTTTATTAATAGTGATTGGGCCGCCTGTGGATAGTGTCGTCGCAGTCAATGATTTTGTCACCAACACATGAGGGCGTTGGCAAGTTTTGGTGAGCGTGACCCTCGCTCCATGACCCGTGATTGCATC